>NW_009933128.1:15382-19561 GCF_000696875.1 Nestor notabilis | reverse complement strand
GTAGGGAAAACTGGGTATTGCTTGAAATGTTTTCTGGCATATTTTAATAGAGAGTGTCTCATAGATATGTATCTTTTTTAATGTTTCCCAAGCAGATGGATGAGGCTGCAGACAACCTATAAGCAGTGCCTCTGAGGGATGTTAGAACTGTGTCTGTTTGTTTCAAGGGGATACAGCTCCAAAGCCTAACAATATTACTTTAAATATAGGCGTAATTCACTCTTTCACAGCTGATTATTTTGGAAGGAACATGTGGTGAGTTTGAAATAGAAGTATGTGAGACTTTTACACTGAATTAGAGTTGAATGTCATCAATTTCCTTTGCAGATTTAATCCTCTGGTGTTGGTGGTGCTTTAAAAAGACCTTTTAGAGCAGATGCAAAGATTTCTCTGAAGCAAGCTTTTGGGGCTTCTCTTTGGCTCTGCAGATTAGGTTGTCCGAATCAAACAAGCATTAACATTTACTAGTTTTTGTCATTGCAGCACTTTGCTAATGTCTTGTCCTAAATGAAATGTCCTAAGTATGACTATTAATGAGGAATTAAATACTGTGTTCCACATATCTTATTTGGTATATTTATAATAGCAGTGATCCCTAATATTAACATTCCTTCTGCATTTATGATAGCTGTTCATTCTTAAAGAGTGAAGGGTAATGAGGAGTCTTTAGGTAACATGGTGGCATTGTGGAGGGTTCTGGTTGCTGTTGTCTGGGTTTTAGAACATAATCGAATGTGTGGAAGACTGTCTTATGTACAGAGGTAGATGTGATTTAGTCTGTCATCTTATGTAGGATGATTTCAGAGTAATAACTATCAGTCATTGTCAACAGCGTTCTGTTATTGCAGTAATAGATGCTAGATTATTTATTGCTGCTACCTTCTTAGTAAAAATTGTTCTCCTTTTCATTATAGCAGCTAGCCTAAATTTGGGGGATAGTAGTTTATTCCAGTCATGTGGAAGAAATGAGTTGGGTGGAGCCAGACATCTGTAATGGATTTTTGTTATTTTAAAGGAATGTATAAAGCCCTCCATTCCTCAAACAGAATAAGATATGAAATGTAAAGGTTCTTTCTCCACAGTTAGAGCACCAGTTCTCTGTATGGCATGCTTCCCAAAATGCCCCATCCCACAGCCACACTACAAATAAGCTCAGCCTGAGCTAAATTCTGTCACTGTCTCCACCTGGAGAGTGTGTTCGGTTCTCATGTGTCTTCTGAAGGAGCTGCCATGCAATCATAGAATCATACTGTGTTGCTATTCTTTTTTCTTTAATGTGAGATGCTCAAAACCTGAAACAACATTTTTTATATTATCTTTTTGTCTAAAGTGGGAACTTGTTTTCAACTCTCTAAGTACCTTACTTTACCTGAGTAATTAGCTGAGTGGCAATTAAATCTACCAATTCCAATGAGATTTAACCTCTGCTTATGATTATTTTAGGCAGACCTTTGTCAATGTTTTTAACACAAAACCTTGGCTTTACTCTCCTCTGCCACCAGTTGTACCAGTTTAAGATACTGTTTCCAGTAAGCTTCATTAGACCAGTGCACTCACTTTGGTTTAAACCAAGTTTTCATCAATTTATCTGAAAGCATATAAAAGCATTTTAAATACAAACAAGAAGTCAGTTATTAAATTAAGACAACCTTCAGTAGAAATAAAAACTTTTACATAGTAGTTTCTCCTAGTTTAATTTTAGTCAGACTTTTTCATCAGCATAGCTGATGTTTTTAAGGAGATGTAAATCTAAGATAGACAAGAAACAGCATAGAGGGGATGGGTCAGAGACAGGGATGGCACAGACTCAAAGGAAAGGGGATCAGCAGGTTGGGTTTTTCTGTGACTTTGTGTAAGTACATGTAGACATCGGTTCTCTAGTTCCTTATTCAAGCTGTGAAATTTCATGTTATTTTAATTTTAGAAATACCAGCAAAAATGAAGTAATTGACTCTTCTGGGGTGGCAATAGCAAGATACTAATTGAAGCTTTGGGTTGTTCCTTGTTTCTTGATCCTCACCCAAAATAGAAGTCCCAGTGTCCTTGAAAAGCTAAGAGTTGATGATTGTGTTAGAGACAAGGAAGGGGCATTTAAAGTATTGCTTTTTTTACTTCAGGAATCATAAATCTCTGTACTCCAAAAGGACAGGCTCAGTGTGCGCATGAGAGAGAGGGAGTTAGAGTGAGTGCAAACCCTAATGCATCATGGAGGACAGGTCATTCCGCTGAACGCAGTTTAGCTCCTGAGCGTTTGGAGATTAGAGGCAGCAATAATTTCTGACTGCTGTACTTTATGTTAATGTGGCAGGCCATGGTTGTATATTTTGCTGAGATGGTCATTTCTGTGAAGCTTAATTTTGACCGCAGTGGAAACCGCAAGGATTTCAGGTATTGGTGTTTGCCTTCTGCTGATTTAGCCATTCAGTGAAACAAACAATTTTATTGTTATTGTTAATGTTAGAATTTAGCATCTGTTTCTTCTTATACCTGTGGGCTAAACTGGTAAAACAAACAGGAAGCAATCAGTTAAGTTCTGCTTCTCACCTTTGAGTAAATTAGCCCAATGTTAACGGAGGATCCGGCACTCCTTCCAGTTCCAGTGGATGGATAGAAACATTCCTCCAGGAGCTTGCCGATAATCCCTCAACCCTAAAGGTCTTGTGACACCATAGATTTTCCACTCCAGACTCGAGCTCTCCATCATCCTGTGTACTGCCCATCAGCAGGGAGAAACAAACTACTGGTCAAGGTCAAACAATGTGCTGTGGGAAGACTGAAATACATGTCTAACATTAGAAAAGTGGAGAAAGTTCAGGGGAACAAATGAAAAATGTTTTGGGAGTTCTACAAATTGTTTTAGAGGTAGTACTGAAAGGATTTTATATTGCTTGATTACATGATAGCTGGGAGAGAGAAGGGGAAATACAACCCTGCTAGTGGTTGAGGACTGTAAATACTATGAAAAGAGACAAGAAATTTAGATGGCTGCAAGTAGAGAATAGAAAAATTTAAGGGTGAGTATCATGGAAAACTTCCTGTCACAGAGATGTGTCCTTGCACTGTCAAGCTTTGGAATTATTTCCCAAGGGAATAGGAGAGAACTCCGCAGCTTGACAGGTTTTGAATTAGACTTGGAAAAATGTTACACCATGCAGTATGTAGAATAATCTTCCTCTGGCAGCAAGATAGCATATGAAAGGAGAAAATGATTTTGCAGAAGAAATTATGGTCTAGTGATTTATGTACAGAAGTGGGCATCAGGACACCTGATTCTTTTCTGTATTTTATCACTGATTTACTTTATAATATTGGTCAAGTCATTTAATTCTTCTGTGCCTCTGGGTTCCCACCTGTAAAAGGAATGTTTCATCTTCTCAAGGATTTACTCCCTGAACAATCTTTTCTAAGCTAGATGGTACTCTGGAGTGTTGTGATTATTTTTAAAAATGCTCATAGTCTGGAGGTAACTGGAAACTCCCTGTCCCATGTGAGTTACTGCCTTACCTCAAGTCTCAAACAGTTGGTTAAAGCATCCAGTCTTTCATCTCCTTTGCCCTGACAGATCAAAGTCTGTATGGCATAGCTGATGGAACCTCTTAGTCTGCGTGCAGTTCACTGCATTGCTTTTTCTTATGTAGTGCCCACTGTAAATTAATAATAGCTCGGGAGACTAAAAATAGAGGAAAAATCATTAGCCTGTGTTAATTTACACGCAGGAAGGCCCAGCGTTTGCAGTGTGTGGTTCAAAACCCAGAATGGAGCATGCTATTGAGGCACCGTTCTACTGCCTGCTTATTACAGCAGATTGGCATTTTTTTTTTCCTCTAAGAAGCTTGGTTTTCCTTATTACTAGCTTAATCTCCTACAAGAAGTCACTAGCAATCATGCCAATTTCGTCACTGCTTTTCCCCTTGAGGATCTTCCCTCGTCCCTTGGTACCATACTTGTGCAGAGCTCTGCACCCGGTCTGAGCTCTCAGCCATGGAAGGAGAGAGGATGCTTCTCTCCACCTTGATTAAAAGCTCCTATTGCACATTACAAGTGAGATGTGATCTGTGCTGTCAGAAGTCTGACATTCCATGCCACGCACAGTGAATGCATGCCTCAGTGGGGTCTCTGCAGCATTTTCCTGGCATGGTTGCTGACTAGCCTGTTACCAGATTGGAGACTTTCAGGAAG
>NW_009933128.1:0-15351 GCF_000696875.1 Nestor notabilis | reverse complement strand
AGGAAGCTATAGCAAGACTGTCATAGTTCCAGTAGCCCCTGAGCAAGCAGTGAGCTAACAAACCCTTAGGGAACTTGCTGGGCTTATTTGAGAACACCTTGGGCTACTGTTTGTTTGTATAAATAACACTCCAAACAGCAGCAAACCCAAAGATCTCATTATTCAAATTTGGGTTTACCGTTTCTTGTTTGCATTATTTATTTATTTTAAATTATTTGCTGAGCCACCAAAGGAGCTACATTAATGCAAGGGCTGGTCTCCTCACTGTGGACCTGATGCTTTCTGTCACACTGATGTGACTTCCCCTGAGATCAGTGGCATTATTGTTTATTCATGCCAGTTTAATTGAGAGGACAAACAAACAGACCCAGGCTATCTATAATCCTGGAAATGGAATACAGAGGATGATTAAATCCAGGGTCTTTCAGCCCTTTTAAAAAGCTTCCTGATGTATTTGGAGGAATATAGGCCCTTGCAAAAACCTTCGTCTAGGGTTTACATGTCAGTTTGCTCGTATTTGCCACAAGATACTACTTTAACCTGGAATGTAATAGTGGAAGAGCCAGAATAAAGTTAGTAGTTAAGGACTAAGGAAGATAAGCTAATTTGAATAAACTAAGTCCCCCTTACTGAATACTCTCTCCACACTGCTGAGTCTTCTCTGTGTCCAGGGGGTAGTGAAAGTATTTTGCATTTTGGTATATTTTCCATTTGCAAAGGATGTCACCTGCTCTCCGAAGTTGTTTCCCAACTAGCCTGTGAGAGAAATCTGCAGGTTTTATCCCTATCTTGAAAAAGAAGACACAGAAAGAAAACGTTAATTGATAGGTGCAGGAAAACAGCTCAGGAATCCCGGTGTTTTTGAAGTACAATTTTATCACCAAGATATCATTGCAAAAGCAGTTTTGTAGCATTTGTTTCCTTAAGTCCTTCAAGGGAGAAGACACCTGCTGCATAGCCCAAGCTGTCTCCACAGCTCCACCTGCTCTACCACAGCCTGCTGGAGTGTGATCCTCCCACTCTGTATTATCTGACTCATGCCACAGAATGCTTTGTTTGAAAAAAAAAAAAAAAAGAACAAAAAACAGCCCCCCAAAAACCCCAAAGCCCAACATGAAGTAGGCTTTTTTCCTTTGATTTAAAAATGTCTTCTCCCTTTGCTTGCTAACCAGGCAATTCCCATGAAAATAATTCATCATAGCAAGTGCACAAGATGACACATAGGTCCAAGTAGGAGGGAGCTAAATTTGAAACTTAAATGAGGGCAGTCTCTGTCCCTGTTTTAAGATGTAGGATTGTGAATGGATGATCTTGAGTCTCTGTGTGACATTAGGGTTTGGAACTTCTTTTTCAAACATACTAAGCAAATAAGTTCTAAAAGAGAGCAGTTTGCAACCCTGACTCATCAATCATCTCTTTTCTTCCTTACCTCCAGCCTACACTCTTCCTACAGGTGTTCAAGAGGGCTTCAGTGGACCTTGTTAGTGTTTGAATAGTAGGTGTCACACTGATATCTGATATGCATTAATGGATTTTTTCTAATATTTATAATACAGGTTTTCGAAAGTGCAAAAATTGCTTAAAGGTTTTGTGGGAAAGTCTGTGTCAGAGCAGCTACAGTAGGGAATAAATCTCCCAATTCTGACCTGGTAAGGGCTTTGGAGAAACAAGGTGAGAAGTAACTACGGGTAGGAGTGTGCTAGAGCATAAGGAAAGAAGCTGACTCTGGAGGGGCTATATACATGTTCTTACCCTGGGAGGCCTTCTTGACGGCTCTGTTGTAGGTTTTGTCCATGGCAAAGCTCAAGGAACAGTTCAGGGATCCTCTGTCATAGTTACGGTCCTATAATGATGGTGTCTTTCTTTTCTTGACAAGTCAGCAGGGTGAAAGATTTGCTGCTGTCAATAAAAATGGAGAGACCCTGTAAGCAAGAAAATCACAGTGAATGTCATTACTGAGACAGTCTTGATGTTTTACTTACTTAGAACTCAACTGGACAAAGAAGAAGAGAATGGTCTTTAGAAAATAATTCTTTCAAGCTGAAGGAGCCAGTGACTAGCCATTATGTGATGGTTTATCTAATTTCATCACTAAGTACATAGTCTCTTACCTGCCTAGTCATTACTCAAGTAGTAAAGGCTTTTACAGTGGAATTTGGAAATGTTGCAAGATAAGTAAGATATAGCAAAGTACAGTTATCCCCATTATGGGAACAGGATTCAGCAGATTTTTAAGGATGTGTTATGTGCTTAAATTGCTTTAAAAAAACCCCACCTTGTCTTTAAAGATTTTGCGTAACACAAATCTGTGGTGTGGTGCTGAGCTAAACCTAACCTTTACAATGCATGATTTGCCAAAGGGTGTCTTCGAGACCAAGAGTTTAGCGAGATGCAGATTGAGATGACATTTATGTAGATAATTGCTATAACATTGGATAATCTTGTTAACAGGAAGAGGGAAATTGGAAAGGGTCCTAAACCTCATGCTTTATATCAATCTTAGAGATTAGGATGTTACCTTTTATATTAGAATCTGATTGCCTCATGGCTGCCTACAGCATAATATCTCTGCACATTTGTCTCAAGGGTTGGGTCTTGGGAACTATTGGTTCATGAGCCAGGCTGCTGCAGCACACCAGCCTCAATGTTTGCATCTCTCCTGAGGCCCAAGTTTAAGAAGATTCCGAGTTGCCTACTCACTAGATTATCCTTTCTCCTTCTTTCTCTTTTGCTTCCTGCAGATGTTGATTGTAAATTTTCTTTCACTGTTACTATATTGTTGTGCTATTCTCCTGCCTCAAAGTGGCTTCATTGCTCTGTGTAGCTAGTGGTACAAACAGAGGTGAAAAGTCACATGACAATCAGTAACTTAAAATTATTATTTCCCCAGTTTCCTTTTTCTTTTCTTGATTTCCATTCTGTATTGCATTTCTGCACTTTTGGTTTCAGTGAGCAATCTCTTTCTCCACAAATTAAAACCTTATTAAAAAATAACTACCCAGCTGTTTGTATTTAATGTAAATAGAGATTAGTTGCTGTATTTTAAAGTTAGGTCACTGACTAAGTAACCTGTAGATTCCTTGGCAATTGTGGTAATAAAAGTAGTTATAAGGATACAGTCTGTATTTAGAAAGAATTAGGTTTAGAAGTAAAATCTAGGTAGCTGAAGGAAACACATTTTTTGTCTTTTGGAGAAAAATAAGTTGTGCTAGTGGGAAAGAGATGTCACTGTCATGAATTAAAAATCGAAGGACACATTTAAGACTGAAATGAAAATAAATCAGACCTAAAAGCATTCTACCTCTTGGACTGTATCTGTTCCATGGATAACACAGGACATCATCTCCAGAGCTGTCAATCTGAGATGGTTTTGTGAGTAGCAATCTCAGTAAAAAATAATTAAATTGACAAAAGCTACCAGGCTGGATTATTTCAGTGTCAGGAAGCCTCTCACCTCTGCAGAGCAAGGTTCATTTAAGCCCTTGATGATAGGAGAAAGTTAATGTGTTGGTCTCTTTAATCCCTATTCTTGTGCTTACTAAAACCCCACTGATAGTCCAGCATTTATTTTTTCTTGAGAAAACAAACAAACAAAACCAGCAAAACAACAAACCCCCAGAAGTTTTCTGTAGTAGTACCAAATGCTACTGCTCTGTTGACTGGGCTGATCAAGTGAGGTCCTGGATCTACATGGGACCAAAGTACCAAAGATCAATATTAACAGAATTTAAGACAGATCACAAGTCTGCTCATGGAATAGGACCTATGTAAACTTTGGTGGTCTCAGCAGTATGAACAGTTCTATGTGACTCTCTAGCATAATAAATAGAGGAAGGATATGCACCCGAGACCGTGACTGAAGCCAGGAGAGGTGGTTTTTAAACCTTCTGCATTTACCACCAGTAATTTACAGTGCCTCTCTGTATTTCCCGATCAGTTGAATGGTGTAAGTAATAGTGCCCAAGAGATTAGGAAGCAAATACATTTGTAGGCTGCTTTTTTGGGCATTGAAGGCAGTGCAGATGAGCAGAACAGGTGTTGCTGCAATGATTCTGTAGATGAGTAGAAAACTGGAAAGGATTGAGTTGAAATGGCTGTTTTTATAGTTTCCTGGTTGAAATAGAAAACTGAGTATTGGGAAGAAGCAAGTGCTCGTCTTTTTCTCTCCCCTATGTAATTAAAATATGCTTTAGTGTATGGTACAGAGCAAGCAGTTGCTATTTTTACTGACTTTTTGAAATGCAGGCAAATTTGAAACCGAGGGGTTTACTTTTATATGAAAATTGAAAGGTCAAAGGAGTTGATCCTGTCCCTCTACTCTGCTCTTGTGAGGCCTCACTTGGAGTGTTGTGTTCAGTTCTGGTGTCCTCAACATAAAAAGGACATGGAGCTGTTGGAGCAAGTCCAGAGGAGGGCCACGAGGATGATAAGGGGGCTGGAGCACCTCCCTTATGAAGACAGGCTGAGAAAGTTGGGGCTGTTCAGCCTGGAGAAGAGAAGGCTGCGTGGAGACCTCATAGCAGCCTTCCAGTATCTGAAGGGGGCCTACAAGGATGATGGGGAGGGACTCTTCATTAGGGACTCTAGTGGTAGGAAAAGGGCTTTAAACTTAAACAGGGGAAGTTTAGGTTAGATATAAGGAAGAAGTTCTTCACAGTGAGGGTGGTGAGGCACTGGAATAGGTTGCCCAAGGAAGTTGTGAATGCTCCAACCCTGGAAGTGTGCAAGGCCAGGCTGGACAGAGCCTTGGGCGACATGGTTTAGTGTGTGGTGCCCCTGCTCATGGCAGGGGGGTTGGAACTAGATGATCTTAAGGTCCTTTCCAACCCTAACTATTCTATGATTCTATGATTCTTCTGAAACACTGTAGCCTCTTTTAGATTGTAGTTGACATTATTATTTTGGCTGGAGCAGTTTGAATATGTTTCTCATTTGGAGTAGTTTCAGTTAGATTGCATTCATTTTGGGGTGTGTGTGTGAATGAAATATACAAGTAAATGTTGTATACTTGTATTAAGGATTATTATATCAATGGACACTTTGTGGGAGAATGAAAAACATAGAGGTATCCAACCTGTTTTCATTCTCCATGTGTTCAAGAAAACTCTTGCTGAGATTGATGTGACCTCCTCTCAGCCTTCTGAGGCAAGAAGTCTAATCGAGCTATTGCATTAAGAAGGGACACAAACCCAAGGAGAAAATAGCATTAGCAAAGCAATGGGATTATTGTTAGGAAGAAGCTGCAACTGCTCTGTAAAGCGTGGAGCTTCTTTCCCAGTTTGGCATTCGTTCGACAGATGATGTTGTAGGAAAGGAAGATTTTCCTTGAAGATCCCATATAGAACTAATTGGGAAGCAGCATCTTTTCACCTGTCCCACCTTGTCAGTGGAAAACCTTGTATGAAGGCATTTCACTCAAGTCCAAAGCCAGAGTATTTTGAAGGTACCCAAGAGGAATGAGATGACAATTCAAATTCTACCAAAATGTAGTCTAAAAGGAAGGAGCTTCTCGGGAAGTGAGACTAGGAGCCTTATTATGAAATTATCTTTCTGGATATCACTCTGACATCCAGTGTGTGGAAAAAGTTCTCGCCAACTTCTGTGTGAGTTGGTGGGTCTCAATCTAGTTGAAAAAAAGGCATGACTTTAATCATGAAGTTGAAGAGCACAATTGACTCCCTTTTGGGAATCTTAGAAGCTGGAATAATTAAGCAGTGAGGAAAATTAAGATGACTTGATGTGAATTAATCAGAGTAGCTTCTAAAGTTTTAATATACACCCCCATCAGTACCAAAAAAGGCCCTGCCTACTGGCCACGGTGCTCATCTCCAACCCACACACGTGCTGAGAGACACCGGAGCTGATTACAATCTTTATGAATATTATTTATAATGGTTATAATAGTCCATTTCTGAATTATCATTAAATACACCTTTTTATTTTTTTATTAAATAACCAAACTAGAATATATGCAGATGACTAAAATATCAACAGTTCCTTTCTTCCTACGCAGAACTATTAAAGCGTCTGCAGCAGATCACAAGCACGATTTTAACTGTTTGGTTGCCTGATGTTCAGATTTCTCTGTTCATTGTTTTGCAGCTTGGGAAATGGGTTGCCAAGGTAAAATTTTCACAAGCTCAGTAACTTGTCTTGAAATAATTCCTTCCTTTACAAGACTCCTCTGGATGGCCCAGCGATGTGTGTATGACACTAATTCAGTCTGCTTTTAGGATTTTCTATCAGCCCATCACCTTCATATCTGATCACTGTTGGGTTAATGAATTGGTATTCTTGTCTACCCTTCAGGGCTGTGGAGGCCAAGGAAATGAAAGAAGGCTGTTAAGAAGTTGAGTAATAACGAAATGCGCCCCAGCATGAGGTCTGTGGAATGAGCTGGGAGAGAGGGGAAAGGGAAGGAGTGACTTGATTGAAGATGGTACCATGGCTCTGTATTTCCTTTCTCATGTGTTGTTTATTGACTTTAGTTGTTGGAGTGTTTTTATGTCTAGAATTACTTATCTTCCACATTTTTGAGACAATTAAAGCAGGTTCACTTTTGGCTCTAATGGTGAAAGTCTGTGCTTTTCACACTCCTGGGCTTTAGCAGGAGGTACTATTATGTGTTGTTCAGAAATCATTATAGAAAGGGGTTAGAGCAGTTGAGGTGCTTTTATTCGGTATCAAGTATGTTACTTTTGTGTGTTGTATAGTAAACATTTTATTTGAAGTGAATCTCTCTAAAAGCAAATATGTTTATACATTCCTGGAGAGAAGGCTCAGTCTTTCAACCCAGATGCGCCACTGCAGCTATGCCAAAGGCTGATGCAAGCTGGTTGGGATTAGCTACTCAGTGCCAGTACTTGGGCAATCATATCTTACAATTAGCTGCAGTAAAGAAGCCATGAGGGAGACACTATCTGTGATATCCTTTGCATGAGGTATTTCTGCAGTTCTCTGTTGCTGTTGTTATCCCCCTCTGTAGATCCTGTTTCAAACTGCGATGTCTCAAAAAATGACCATCCTCTTTTGTTCCAATAGACTGACCCCACATGCAGGCTCATTAAGCCCCAGCTTGATTATTGTTTGCATTCACAAGGCTAATGTAAATCAAGGGAGAGATCGGTGCCTGGCTTTGGCTCAGGATGCAGAAGAAACAGCTGACTGGTTTCTAACTAACTCGTTTAAAAGAAGAAAAGCAAACTCTGTTTTTAATGTTAGGTTGCTCTAGTAGCAATTTTTTTCCAGGGTATTTGTCTCTGTTGAATGGAAATACGCAGCAAGGATGAGTGCAGTTAAGAGCTTTGGTGTCTGTTCTTTCAGACATTTGATAGAGATACTGGAGGGGAATAAGAATTCCTGACCTAATTAGCCCTGTAGAGAGAGAACCCCAGATTTCCTGAGACACAATGTGGCAAATGAAGGCCTGTATGTGGCAAACCCTACAAAGCAAATATGGCAGGCAAGGACAAATGAAGTATTGCTCTTCATAATGGTAGGGAAGAAAACCAAACTCCTAACATTTATTTATCCAGCTTCTTACAGTTTCATCTTTGCTTTGTTGTAAGCTTCCTCTCAAGGACAGATAGTTGAGTCACACTGGGGGTTATCAGTAACAGATTACAGAAAAGAATAGGGTGCTCAAACTGGCCACCTTGAGTGGGGTGTTAGCATGAGTTATTTGGGGAAGGTCCACTGGGAAAGAAGAATTGCTGTTGATGGTAAACATTGAAAAAGACCTGCTCTCCATGACACAAAGTGAATCCAAAGCATTGAGAGTATCTGGCAGCAGACAGTGGGATTGTTGCAAATCCAGAGCTGGATTATTAAATCTGGGATCTTGGAGACACAGGCTGAAAGAGCATCTCACCATTGGGTTGCTAAGAGGGAGGAGATCAGACATGGGAAGTGGGAGAATGAGCAGAGAATCCCAGAGCAGCTGATTCTTGAAGATTTAGTGATGCATTAGGTAGCACATTCAGATGACTGTGAAAGAAAAAAAAAGATATGCATCTGAAACTATGGCCTTTGGTTAGCAAAATCACCTTGTCTCTGCATTCAATGGCAATGTGCTTGTAAGACTTCTCCTACCTTCCTGTGCATGTTTTACTACTGGAAGATCTTACCTCTATGATTGTGCCTTCTTTAAAGACACAAGAGCCTCTCATGCAGTATCCTTTTCCCTGCATGCGTAAGTCTTTTACTGTTGCTACAAACACATTGTTCAGAAATGGAAAACTTATTTTATGCTACTCATATCAGTGGAGCCCCTACAGGTTTGTTTTCAATTGCTTTTCCCATTCTTCTGTATTTTAAGTGTCCTTAGTGATGAGATTCTTATTCTCTGAGAAATGACACTGTTACTTTGTATTTGTGGTTCTGTGGCAAACATTAAAAAAGAACAAATAATAATTCCATTGCATCTTCTCACTTTTTAGAAGATGTCGGTGCTCTTCAGTCTAAATTTTTCTGCTTTTAATTTGATTTTTCTGCAGAGGTTGTTCCATCTTTCCTATGCACGTCATGTTTGTAGATTTTTATTTCACTTCTTAGTCAGCATTTGTCCAGGATTTTTATATTCAGATTTGAAACTGTCTTCTAAATCAGTCTAAGACAGTCACAGATTGTCTTCATGTCTATTCCTACTTAGTGTTGCTGAGTGGAGCTTTGCAGTATTTCGTAGGTAGTCTGAAGAAAAATGAAGGAAATTTCAGAGCCAAACCCACTAGCTAAGGAAAAATGAATAATCTACCCTTTAGATACTTTCCCAAGCTTTTGTGTGTTGCTAAACTAAACAAATCGGGTTAGAATTCTATGGGCAAATCAAGGTTTTGTGTAAGATTTAAAGAATTTACTCCTTTCTGAATTCTACCTACATTAATTTTCTTTCAGTACACTTTCTGTGCAAAATATAACTATATTTGTAATGTGTAGTATATTTATATGTTGTTTTTTTGGTCCCATACTTGTATTTTGATCATAAGTTGTGTTCATCTTCAGTCTGAGTAATTCTGTCCAAAGCATGGGATAATTTTTAATGATACCTATATTGTAAATTCAGTGTAGAATAATCTATTAGTGTCAGTAGAACTCTAAATTAAATGTATATGAGCCATGCAATGGTTCTGGTTGCCTTAAAAACTGAAATGACACTTTCCTGCAATGCTATTTCTGGAAGTATGTTTTTTTCTTTGTAGAAGCCCCTTGCAAAGCTTTATGAACAATATTTTCTCTGTCATCATGGCACAAAATATTATGACTGGTTAGTAGCAAAATATGGCAAAAGAAATAATATTGTCTGCAGAGGAATTTTATGTAGCCAAGAATATATTTACCTGAAGAGGACTTTAGTCAGATCACTGAAATTCTTGCATTATGCTTGTGCCAGATCACATGTATCAGACTTAATGTTTTGTGGTGTTTGTGCTCAGTTTTGAGTGCTGCATTCAGGACTGCTCTAGCCACCTCTGGAATTTCTTCCTCAAGAAGTTCCCTGCTGGTAGGTGGCCTCTCCAAATCCCATTTAGTTCTACTTCTGTTTTCAAAACAGTATGTTCAGTGGTCATGCATGTAAGGAGGCTTGGTTCCCACTTGCAGTGTGATGGTTCTGCCCATTCTTGTCTCCCACCCTTTTCTCCTCTTCTTCATCTCCCTGTCTAAGCACATATATAGTGCTTATTTCCTCATAAGCCCACAGTGGGATGCAGAATGTAAACCCCTGGGGTTTTAAATCTCAAGCCAGGTCTGAGAGAAAAAAGGCAACTGTTTCTCCCACAGCCTCACTGAATCCACTGCTTTGTTTTGTAGATGGAAACTTTTCTTTTATTGCAAAGTTTTTCTGCCTTTGACTCCTTTGCAAACCCCAGCATCTTTGTCTCTGCTGACCACAGAGGCATATATAGTTCAATGGATCTGAAGCGTCAAACTGTTCAGTTTCTGGTGCTCTCTATCAAGATGTATGATAAGTACTCAAGAGACTCTTGACTTTAAGTGCCTGTATTGAATCTAATATAAAAAAAAAAAAAAAAAAAAAAAAAGGCATAAGAGTCCAGGTTATTTTGGGAATAAAAATATTACTTTATTTTTTGATTTCTCTCCTTCAGTGAGCTTTGTAGTTGGACACATGGTTACTAAGAGAGTCTGGCTTTACAGCTGGAGTAATATAAAAATAGGTTCAATTAAAAAGATGTGAAAAAATCTAAAAGTATCACAAACATTCAGTCTTCTTAATAAAAGTGTGAAATTTACAGAGACCAGAATGGTGAAGTTGGGTATAGATTTTTCTGCTGGTCAGTTGATATGACCTTCATTATTGAGTCTGGGCTTTTTTATTCATGAGTACCACCTATATCCGACTTGTACCAATCCAACCTATATACCATACCCCACAATATTTAGTTGTCTTTCCATGATTACATTAGAAAATTCACTTAAAATATTCTGCAAATTTCTCCATCTGGACCGTGTTACCAGAGTAGCTGGAAATTATTCACTATCTACAAGGGTGTTTCATAACACTGAAGTAAGGAGATGCAATCCACCCCTATTTTACAGGTAAAAAGTGGAGCCATAGTGGTCTAGTGACTTTCCCAATGTCAGTACTAAGTCAGAGACATATCTCCCATGTGCTGGGCAGGCAGCCTAATGACTGAAACATCTCTCAACCCAGTGGAGTTTGTGACCTAGATGAACATGTTTGGAGCATCTGGCAACACTTCCACCCTGTATCTGCTGGATACATCTGTAATGTTTGGCTGTTTTGCAGGCGTTTTGCCTCTGTGTGTATCTGGGAAGCTAGCAGGTATGCAAAGGTGGCTATTGTGACTTTCTGGAACAGGTATCAAACAACAATGAAGGTTTCAGTGAATTGTGCATTATAATATCATTGCAGAACTGAGCTGGGTTACCAGTAGTAGCTGCAGCAAATTTGCAGAGAGCCTTGGATAATGGAAATCTGCCATAAGCTGTGCTGTCAGTAGGTAGAAAAGGTCAGCTGTGTATTCTGTTGGAGAAAGAAAATTGTGGTAAAGGTTAGAAGGATTAAGACGTTTTCACTCTAACTCAGTCTGCCAGTTCTTCTGGTTCTTTACTGCAGTGCATGTTTTATGGAGCATAGTATATAAGCAGAAAGCTGCAAAACCCAACAATGAAATCCCATCTCCAATTTTTATCTTCAGCCCTTCAAGCTGGGATTAAGTTAAGGAGGGAAAGATGGTTTTTAATAGTACCGCATCTCCTCCCTCAAAAAAAAAAAAAAGTAAGCTGTGGAGCACAGTGTGCTTTCAATAACCTAAGTGATGTTAATCTGAAGTGAAACACACTTTGTTATTCAGTGCAGCTCTATCTAATTGAATACTGAAATCACAGCACTGGCTTTGTTCTATAGTGTGCGCTCTAGGCTTCTCTTGAGAGCCAGTGGATTTATTCTTATTTTCTTGTAAGTAATGTCCTTTAGATGTGCTGTTTTTCATTAATTACATATCTAATAAATGCAAGGAGACAGTATGTTGCCAAATGCAAACTTATATTACAGCAAATCAGTGCGTATTTGCAGGGGATTCCCAAAGATGCTGCATATTTGAAATCTGAGGAAATCCTGTGTTTTTCTGTGTATAAGAGCCTCTGGAGCTCACTGGCGTGCAGTGTTGCAGAATCTTAAGTGTGTTAGAAATGTTATATGGAATGCTATATGTAAGAAATGAACAATTTCTTACTGATAAAAGTTGGTTAAAAAACCTTCTAAGAAATACGAAATCCAATATAAGCACTGCATTAAGAGGACAGAAATATGCATTTAGGCCAAATATTCAGTACTGAAGCATCTGTTACCAATAACTCCCAAGCACATTCTCAGTAATACCGCTAACGGTTAGTGTCCATTCTTCTCTTCTCTTTTGCATTCCTCAGGAATTGCACATTGACAGTCGCAGAGGCCATGAGGCAGAACTGAACACTGGATATTAACGAGACATACTCCATGCAAAGTGTAACCAAAATTTCAAACCACTTGTTTTCAATATTCACTAATTTTGATCTGCTAACAGTTGCTTGTGCATTTCCTGGCACTCACATAAGGCAAAGGATCCTCTCCCCTCTCACTACTCCTTTCTCCCCTTTTCTCTTTTTTATTATAAAATTGCTAAATAATGGAGCATATGATATGTATCTCTTCTTGCTGTAGCTGTCTGCCTCTGTGAAGAGGGCTTTTAGGATGCAATAGGAAAAGCAGAGTTTTTGTCAGGATAACAGGGTTGTGGTGAAGAGCACAACTCCATGGTGAAGAGCACAACTCCATGGTGACTGAGATGGCTGCAAGCTACTGTCTCAACAACAGTAGAGATACTTGCAGAAGCTCAGAGAGAATGATAAGAGCTAATGAAAGGAGAAAGTTAGCTTCATAAGCTCAAGGTTTAAAGTTAATTGCATAGTCCTTAGGAAGCAGCAGATACATTGCTTAGCAAGGAAAATCTTTATTAAAATATAAAGATGGAAATTTATATAGCAGAGGAATCTGAGCCTTTGTCCCTAATATTTTCCTGTGGTCCTGTTACACCTATGCTTCTGCCATTGAGTCTCTTCTTGCAGAAATGTTCTTATGCAACTTTCAGTAGCATTCTTCTGAGTGGAAGTCTGCAAAATTGGGCCTGGGTTTTTGAATACAAATACTTGCTGTGAAATACATGGAGCTTGTATTGGTATGTGAATTACAGCATCCTGGGAATTTGTGCCATGCAGACCTCCCAAGATTCAGAGGTAGTGTCTTTCTCCTACATCAGAAGCTATAGAGAGCAACTCTTCTATCAATAATGGATAGGAGCTGTACAGTAGAATCTATAGCTGTGCATGCTTTCCTTCCTTTGGCCCATTAGGTCTGACCTCCAGCTCAGAGGAAGGAGAAGGTGACTGGGCACCTGGCACTCATTCAGTTCTTGGTCTGGCACAGCCAACAACAAATCTAGCTTTCCCGACTAAACCAAATCTTCCAGCTGGAAGCTTTGTTCAGACTTCTGTTAATCTCTTGCACTGACTGTTGTGACTTTCTTGCTTTGGATTTGGGTGCAGTTCATTCAAGTGGCTGCTAAAGTGGCAACATTTCTGAACTTGTGCCCATCTTCCTTTCTTCACATTTCTTTCTAAACTGACAGTTGTTTTACATTTCATGCTCAAATCATACCACTTGTCATCCAAGGTGCCACTAAATTCTTTTCTTCATTCCATTCTGCCTAAGTGCTTCCCATGATCCCTGTCCAGCTCTTATCAGACTCCAGTATCATCACATCTTTTTTTTTAACTTTTCTGTTGTTACCTCTTTAACAGTCATTTGGCATGAATGCCATGCCTTGCCCTGTCTTTTTGTGTCTAAACCACCACTTTCGGTTAATTCAGATTCTTTCTAGCAGGATCCTTCCCATATGGTCTTTTTCCCTGAGTAAATCATGGGGAAAAGAGAACTGTAGCAACATGTGTGAAAGGGGAGGTTTCTGGACAAAAAGTAGTTTAGAGCCCACTTATCATCTCATTTATTTTACCTTAGGAATTTATTTCTAGTTCATGTATCATTGGTCTGCATAGCAGATGAAAAAGAAATTTCGCTATAAGGAGCTCAGTGATGCCACCTTTGCACTAGAATATTTTTGGCTCACATGAGTGAAGCCTAAGTTTGCATGGTCTTTTGCTAACAAACATGTATTTGGAATTGCCTTGTATTTGGCTAAGCTGGTGAGTAAACAGGGTGGTCTGGAAGCCATCTAGCTGGTCCTGTTCTTGAACAACTCAGCCTCTCAGCAGCATTTCAGTTTCTGGAAAGAAGCTGGAGAGGTGAGTAAGCAAGTCCTTCCATGCTCAGGGTTCAAGAAGCATAAAAACACATGCTACAGCAGAGGTAGCCCCATTGAAATATGAGGGTGCTTATGTGCATAGCTCACAGAGCAATGTGGACTCACCAGGTGGTTTTGGTGGGGCAGAGGGAGTGACTATGGCTCCCTGGTAGGAGTCATGCCTGGATGCTCTGTAGGGGGTTAAGCTAGACTGTGCTGATGATTGTGAGTGGTCTAGTAGGTGTAGTGTTCTCTGGGAGATAATGTTGAAACAATATATTTAAAAATCTCGTCCACTTTGGATTAATTTCCTATGTTAATTTCTTGTTGCTCTGTCTTTGGAAAGATGTGGTTTACTTTATTGCTATCTATAAACTCCATTGAATGGTGGTTGTACCCATCTTGGAAGTTGTCACAGTTTATTGCTAAGTGAAGGAATTTTTTATCAAATTCTCCCTAGTTCAAAATAATGACAGCTTTCTTATTAATGTAATGCTACCATTTTAGGATATCTGAGAATCTGACCTTTTGTAAGCACACAGACAACATACATTAAAAGGTAAACATAGTAAGACATCCAGGGAACCATCTGGATAAAAGAAGCTATGGAAGTGTGGTTGCTTTCATTGCAGTTTTAGTAGGATGTTGCAACATATGATGAACGATCTCACATTCAAGATAATTTTCTGTGATTCTAGTATGCCCATTCATCAGAGAGTGCTTCTCAGCTGCGTAGGACAGTATAGTTGTATACAGGTGCAGTAAGTGTGTAGACTGTGTTGTCTGTGCGGTTAAGTGCTGCAGCTACAGAATGAAGCAATTATTTAAAAATGCTGCTGAAAAATGGAGAAGGGAAGTACCTTGAAGACCTTGATGCATACTGAGACTTTTGTTACAGAGTATTTCATGGAGATAATGTCATGATTTTGGATTCAGAAGAAGCAGAGAAGTTGTATAGTACATTAAACCAAAATATCCTTTATATTTGGTATTGAACCTTTTCTTAGTGTGTTTTTCTTTAAATATTTTCTATCCTTTTATTTTGCTTCTACCACATCTACCACAGGGGGAAGCCATTTCCCTACTGGGCACCAGCATGCCAAGCAGTTGTGTGTATGTTATTTCCTCTTAATTTCCCTAAGCTGAAGGAATTGACTTCACTTTCAAAAGATGTTACTGGCGTCAACTTGATAACATTTAAGTAAACAGATATGCCCTATTCACATGTTTAATTAATGTGATCAGCATTGATAAAGTATAGGACCTATTTCCTTTGCGTTGTATAGATTTAAATGTAGAAATAGGTGGCCATAGGAGGATTACTCTGATATAGAGGCAACTGAGCCTCACGCAGCTGCTTGCTCACTGCCCTGATGGGATGAGGGAGAGAATCAGAAGGTAAAAAGTGAGAAAACTAATAGGTTGAGATCAAGACAGTTTAGTAGGTAAAGCAAAAGCTGCGTGTGCAAGCAAAGCACAAGAAGGAATTCATTCACCACTCATCATCAGCAGGCAGGTGTTCAGCCATCTCCCG
>NW_009933127.1:0-13145 GCF_000696875.1 Nestor notabilis | reverse complement strand
CAAAGATTCAAGCAATGGACATACATGGGACACATTTGCTCAGTGACTTGAAGAAGCAGCACTTACCTGGGCAGTCGGCTGTCGCCTTGAACGCGCTTTTCTTACAGCAGCCTCGGCACATGTTGAACACACATTTATTGCCCTGGGGTGGGGTGGGGGGTAAAGAAGCTCGGATCACTCACAATAAAATGACTAGTGTTTACTACAGTAAGCAACAACAATACGGCTCTGCCCATTCAGACCTTGGAAAAATACCATGAACTTGCGTATCAGGCAGTCACAGCTCAGTCTAACGAAGATGATATGTCACATGGGGCGAGCCCCAGCTATCAACAGTACCTAGAGAACAAAAACCAAAACCAAAAAAAGTATCCCAAACCAAAACAAACAAAAAAAATCCCAGCTTCAACTTCCGCAACACCATTTATGTGCTGGGCAGCCTGAGCTGCACAACACAAGCAGGTACGTGCCGTAAGTGCTTTGGCACAGCACTGTGACATTTGCTGCATGTGAACTTCTTGTAGTTCTCTCCAAAAGTAGGTGTGAAACATGGTGCCTGACATGCTTGCTACCATCTGTAGCTATACCTAAAGTAAATGTCATCACAGGAATTTTTTCCCTACTTGCAGCGTAAAATGTACCTAAGTACACATTAAAATATAATGCATGACCCTTAGGGGACAGCAGCAGTTGAGTATTGGAAAGCCACCAATCTGGGTGGCTACAGTGCTTTGGTTCCTACTTTGTTTTGTTCTCCTCCAATTCCATGACACAGCTTAGACACACATGATCTCGGGAAGAGAAATAAACGAGGCCCAGTCACAAGATTCCAAGGGCTGTCGGCACCATTACAATGATGTAAGAGCAAAACAAAAATGAGACTAAGCCCAGCTTCAGAGAGTCCTGTTGGCGCACCAAGCAGTGTCACCTGGATTAGCTATGAACCAGGGTGGCTTTGAAAGCAGGCCAGCTGAGTGCTCAGTGTTCTCTCAGCAATGAGCACAGCAAGAAATACTCTTTTTCCTGTAGCTGCAACTCCAAATTGAGCCCCTGGCTGCTGTTTTTAAGGTGCTGTAACTGTTACAAAAGGGAGCAACACAACATGCTGTGATGCTACTTTTTCAGCTAGAACACAAAATTATTCCTCGCATTTTACACCCTGCTTGCTAATATACCTTTCATGCACAGGTATATTAGCAGCAACAAATACACTCTGCTCATACAGCTCAGCAACATCTCCCTGTCAAGGAAACACCTATGGCCCCCCAGAGGAAACAAACAAAAAAACCAACCAAACAAGACCCCAACAAACTCTTTTCACATATAAAATACTTCAAGTTTCAAATATACATGCTATACACAACCTGGAAACCAATTTGTTCAACACTGCTGTTGGGTGAAAGTTGATGTGAATCTGCTAGCAAGAACAGAGCTGAGAAAAATGAGCTGCTCATTCTTCTGATTAGGGGCATAGATCCAAACCCAAGATACTGCTGCATGACACTTGCTACAGACTATACTGCCAAGACATCGAAAGTATTGGTATTAGTACACCAGTAACTACACCAGTTATTCAAATTCTCAATCCTTGCAGAAAAACACCACCCACCACTAACCCTAGTAAAAGGGGGGTTGTTTTGAATTTCACAGTAGATTATACCTCTGTAATTACTGGAAGTTTGGAGATTTGTTTCCAGGAGATCTTGGGAAGTTCATCTGATGCACTCAACTGTCTTAGTGATAAATATCCTCAGCAGTAAGACTGCACTTTTTTGGAAAGGAAGACAAATGATCTCAAAGACCCTTACGTATGTTACTGGTTTTTGTGCAGCACCTTAACCTCTGGTTATGGTTAATAGTTAAGAGGCTTTTTGCCCACGTATGAATTGACTGGTTTTTCCCCTACGTATCAGCAGGCCTTGGTATGTGTGCATTACTGAACAGTGGCATGGACCTACCTCAGGATTCAGAATCACAGAATAGTTTGGGTTGGAAGGGACCTTTAAAAGTCATCTATTCCAACCACCCTGCAGTGAGCAGGGACATCTTTCACTAGATCAGGCTGCTCACAGCCCTGTCCAACCTGACCCTTCCTGGGATGGGCCATATACCACCTCTCTGGGCAAACCCTGCCAGTGTTTCTCCACCCTCATAGTAAAAAATTACTTCTATATATCTAGTGTGAATCTGCCCTCTTTTAGTGTGAAACCATGACCTCTTGCTCTGTTGTAACAGGCCCTATTAAAAAGCCTGTCACCACCTTTCTTGTAAGTCTCCTTTCAGTACTGAAAGGCTACAATAAGGTCTCCCCGAAGTCTTCTCTTCTCCAGGCTGAACAACCCCAACTCTCAGCCTTTCCTCATAGGAGAGGTGCTCCAATCCTCTGACCACTTTTGCAGCCCCCCTCTAGACTTGCTGCAACAAGTCCATGTCTTTCCTGTGCTGAGGACTCCAGAGCTGGATGCCGTACTCCAGGTGCGGGCTCACTAGAGCAGAGGGGCAGAATGACCTCCATTGACCTGCTCCTCTGGATGCAGCCCAAGATATGATCGGCCTTCTGGGCTGCAAGTGCACGTTGCCTGCTCATGTCCAGCTTTTCATCCATCATCACCCCCAAGTCCTTCTCCTCAGGGCTGCTCTCAAGCCTCTCATCCCCGGCCTGTATTGATACCAGGGGTTGCCCCAGTCCAGGTGCAGGACTTTGCACTTGGCCTTGTTGAACTTCATGAGGTTCACATAGGCCCAGTTCTTGAGTTTGTCCAGGTGCCTCTGGAGGGCATCCCTTCCCTCAGGAGTGTCAACTGTACCACTCAGCTTCATGTCATCTGCAAGCTTGCTGAGGGCGCCCTCGATCCCACAGTCTATGTCACTGTTGAAGACATTAAACAGTACTGGTCCTGGTAGGGACCCCTGTGGGATGCCAATCATCAGCACTGTTCTCCTTCTGGACATTGAGCCATTGACCACTTCATGGTCATTTAATTTCCATTTAATAGAAACGCTCTATGGACCATTGGCACTGACTTACCTTCGGGTTTCCACATTGATCGCATTTTGCGTATTTGGCTAGAAAAAAAAGAGGGAGACCTGACTTCAGCAACGGTATTTTCATGTAGAAGAAAGTAAACCAACCCAAACAAAGCAGCATCAGCTTGGCACTTCTCTATACAGTACCTCAAAGAACAGTGCAAAGGTCAAGGACTCTTTAAAGTGCCTCTAAGCTAAATCCAAACATGGAAAATTTTAATCCTGAAGTCAAGTTTAAGAGAGGAGGACAACTGCTTGAAATGCACAGGCAATTTCAAATACGAGCAACAGCTCAAATCAGTTTGTAAAAGCATTCTGATCTCAAAAAGATGATTACAATGGATCAGTGACCTACTTCTTTAATCCTTGTTTTCTTTACTAAGGAACATAATCTGAATCACATTGCCTACAACCAGAAGTTCACAGTAATCCTCCCTATTTTAAGAAATTTCTACAACTACATGAACAAGGAAAATAAACAGTGGCAATTTATGCCAAATGTGGTATCAGCATCTTTCCATGCATTAATGCAGTAAATGGAACTTACGTTTTAAAGATGGATCAAAGCTTTTATTTGGATTTCTTAACTTCTTTTTTTGTTTATTCTTTGACAGAAGCTCTGAGTTTCCATCTTCCTCCTCTTCCAAAGCACGTTTTCCTCGCACACCTTTTTCACTGGCTCCATTCTCCTTGCATCTCTCCTTTGGCCTGAAACAATGAATATCATTTTAAATTGGCTGTAGTGAACAAGCGGGTGTTCCCCAGACACTGTTCTGGTTTATCAAAATCTGGGTAAACTCTAAACCTTTCTATTATGGCGAAATTACACAGAAGTGTTATTGCCCATAGAAGTGGAATAAAAAAAGTGAACTTTTTTGTTATCATTGGCTTTTAGTAACAGACACACATTGTCAAATGTATTGATTGAAAAGTCAATGAAAGTTGGCCAGTTTAATTAGTCAGGCACCTGTTCACCTGCTATTCCTAGGTTTTACTTATGTATTTACTTAAACATTTGTCTTGACACGCTCGTCAGCTCAATTTTAAGAACAGAAAGGGAGTAAGTTATCTGAAAAGTCCATCCATACAACACAAGCATCCTTTATAGAATACACTTTAGTTCTCATCTTTGCTACCCTGGCAGTTATCAGCAACATTCATGTTACATATAACAGTAAAGTACTGTCAGGTAGCATATTTGTTGCACATCAGGTTCTCTTTCTGCACTGCAGAGGAATTGCTGGTTTTTACTTTCCAGAGAGAGAGAAGGCTCTAAAGGAGAAGATGCATGCAATGAGCAACATCCCCATGAACAAAGTAATAACCCAGAAAAAAAGAAACGAGAACAAAACCAATCCAAAGTCTTAATTTATTTTCAAATTAATATAAGCTCCTAGAACAGAGTTGGGTGGCCCTGTACTGATAGGATGGGTGGGAAAGGCCTATGGGTCCCTGTCCGTGTTCAAATAACTAACTTACCCTGGCCTGATGTATGGCTGACAGATCCAGTGGAAGAAAGGCAACCCTTCTTTTGGCTTTTCTCCTTCTTTCTGATTAGCTATTTCTTCCTGCAGTATAGAGTTACAGTCAGTTTTCCTGGAGTTCTCAGACAACACTCTCAAATAATACTTCAAACTACAGGAAACCACAAATTGGAATTTAAAGTGACAGTTACTGACGGTTAAATATAAGCAAAAAATCCTCTAGTAAGAGAGATTAATTGAAGCAGATCTGTAACTCTTAAATCCTATGCAAAACTGTTCAGACTTAGGGGGCTGCTACTGGAGTAAACTACCAGCATCGAGGCTGGTAAGCCACAGTTTCAGTGAAGTGACTAACAGGTATCAATTGTATGACATACATGGTAAGTTCCCATCAAGTGCAGACGGTGGTGTTCTGGGAGATTAGGACCCATCTTAGTACCTGGCATCGTAGTTTCAGCTCCTTGTTGACATCTACAATGCCCTCTAGAGTCTTCACTTTTGCTAATTCTTCACGCAGTTGCTGGTAAACTTGAAGCCTGAAGCAGATCCCAAACATCAAGTCATTTTAGTCATTATTTCTACACTGAGATCAACTGAAAACATACTTACAAAAGCTCTTCATAGATTTCTCTTGCTGCACTTGCCTTTGGTAGAAGCTTATCTTCTTTCTTCTAAGTCCAGAGAAAACCACACATACCCACTTACTCTTTTCCAAATAAATACTTGACACACAACCAAGGTACTTTGGAGATAAGCTAACATGAATATACAGTGCACCAGCTACTCCTCAGGAACTGCCCATGCTCATGCTCTTACTCCGCAATAAATGCAAGATAACTTGCCTCACACTCAACAAGGAGTTAGTTAACTCATGTTTGCCACAAAGTGCATATGTGCATCTGGGAAGTTACCACATAGTAGTTGACGTACTGTGAGTTCACACCCTAGTTATCTTGTGGTAACTTGTTCATTCCCCATGCCCTGTTTTCCAGATATGTAGTTTGCACTTGGCCTCTCAGCCCACATTCTGTCAGCCCACATTCTGTCCAGCCAGGTCCAGGAAAGGAAACCTTGCAGCATACTAATTCTGGCCAAACAAATCCTTGTCTAGAAAACCCAGACACTTGCTGAGCAGGATGAGCCCTGAAAACATGAAGAGTTCTCTGGAGATACTCACGTGTGATGCCAGAGCTTGAAGAGATGAGCCCGAACATAAGACAATGGACAAGGGTACTTCTGCACTATCTCCAGATACTCCTCAGCCATCTCCCACACCAACGGGTTTCGGCCCTCAAACAAAGCTGGGTTATGGAGATTACCTTCTGGGGAATGAAAAGAAATACTCAAACTTTCATTTCAGGATTGAAACAGAAAACAAAAACTAGGCTCTGGAGCTTGATCAGCTCTGTTATGATTCCACCAGCCAGCCACAGACACATCACCCACGTACCCAAAGAGGAACACAGGGTACATAAAACTCTAGTCTGACCTCAGGATACTACATTTCACTATACAATTCTTAATTGAGCCAAATAGCTCATATCTAATTAAAGTACATTTTCCAGAAAGGCATCTGATCTTGACACAAAGACAGTAAAAAAATTGATAAATAGAAAAATCACTGCTTTCGTTGCTCAACTGTTAAATACTTGACAGTGGATGTCTTATCTTATGCCTGTATTAACATTTGTCTGTCCTAAGTACTGCTTCTCACTATGCTTTTCTCTATTAGCTTCAATAAGCCTTTGGTATTTTCTAAGAATAAGATTCTTCAGCCTCCCAGAAAATACGTTTCATTGATTTAACTGTGCATGTGACTGGAAGCTTTTTCTGATGTCTGTCCTAGCTCTTCCTGTAGGAAGCTATGCCAATTCTTTCTTGTCCCAACCCAACATGAGCCATCTACAGGAATATTAATCAGCGGATGCACGGTCTACATCAAGATCCATTCAAAAACTGTTCCACTGATTAACAGATGTCATGAAAATATTCCAGGACAACAGGAGTCCTATATGCCTTTGTCAAGTAATTGGATTTGAGCTGTCCACTCAATGGTACTCGAAGTCCAACATAACAGTTCTTACAAATCTTAAGTGATTCCTGGTCCTGGTAAGAGATGGCCAGTCTAAGAGGAGAGAGAATGGCGACACAGCTTTCAATCAATCAAAGCTGTTCACCAAGTCAGTCTGACATAAGCTTTTAATAAATGTATATGGGGCTGATAAGAGAGTAAGAAATAGTTTGCATTCTCACCCAAGTAAAAAGTCATTTTATTTACCTGCACTCATGACACCATGCACTCCTGTCTTACGGATACATTCTTCAACATCACTGAGACACTGGATGTTTCCATTTGCAAACACAGGAATGCTTACAGCTTTTCTATACCAGTGAATAAAACAGATGCACAAAACTGAGAATTAGAGTGAACCCAGAAATTCTACTCCTGTCACACACGAATTTGTTTACTCTTCAATCCACTGCACAGTCTGCTTAAAATCTACCTTCATCATCTGTTAGTGGAATTCCAGCGAGATGAGCACTGCTCACTGACCTGACAGCCTGAATGTGCTCCCAGGATGCCACACCAGCAAGCGGTCCCTTCTGTTCTTTAGTACGGCCATGCACAGTCAGCAGCTAGAACACAAAGTTCCATGTACTTTTCATGTGCGTGAATCACTGGACAAACCAACTGACAAAAATTTCCTTTCACCCCATACGCTTCATGGATGCCACTGAATTCCCACTGCTATTTCAACAGCGCAACAACTTCGGTATCACAGAAAGGTGTCAGCAGCTCACCTACCATGGCATGGTCTTGGGCTTCTTTCAGCTTGCTATTCCACAGTATGACAAGATCCTATCTTGGGAGAACCCACAGATTTCCTATTGTATTGGCTCCCATTTACGATTCACTTTGGAATTTGTGGTATATTGACCTGGCTTGCTCCTCAGCAGCAGCTCTGAATACTGTCAAGTACTGGCTCTAACTACAGAGCATCTCTTCCAATTTAACTGGAGTTAACTCCTAGAAAGCTGCCTACTTCCTCACTAGTGGCAGTCATCTTTGATACTGGGGTTTTTATTATAGCCCTGTGGATTTCATGCATTCACACTGCCTCCTGCAGCACTACGTTAGACTGAGATGCTCAGCCACCGTGAAGGATGCCACCCGTGCAGTGATTACAAGACAGGCTCTGAAATCATGATGTCTTCTGTATCACACTATTGGCCTGCTGCCTATGACTGCAAATATACACAATGTCTCTGCATCCCATTTTTCCTGCCTGTAAAATGATGTGGCCTATTCATCTCCACCGTAAACCAAGATCTGGTCACCAGATGCTTCACACAGAGACGTGTGTCCAATACAAGAGTACAGGGAGCAGCTGCAACCTTACCTGGCATCCAGCTTTCTCCAGCATCTGTGCATACTTCACTGTCTTGTCAATTTCTGGGAAAACGCGGATTTTGCATGTGATGGGAACAGAGAGCTTCTCATTAGCCAGTAAAACTGGGAAAGATTGAAAAGACAGGTAAGTGGGCTGCACAATGCTATGAAAAGTGCCTACTCTCCTCAAGATCCTAGGTGTGGTATGGAAAAAGCCTGAAAAGTTAATGCTAGACAGTTCTCACAGCTTAAACAATCATCAGTGTCCTCTGCAATCCTTATTGCACAGGTTAATCAAGTAACAGTAAAACATGAAGCACAAAATCTGCATTCTAATAAGAAGGCATAAAATAGTCAACATTTAACAATCCTAATGCTTCCATCACATCAAACCTTCACTTTCAAGGACCATCTCCTCAAATCTTCATCACTGATGCAGGTTTACCATCGTCACAGGCTATTGTACTCTCCTACTCTGCCAACAACATTAATACTCTCTTATCCACCTTTCCTGCAAGAGATGCTTTGCTTCTTTCCAAATCTTCACACACAGTCATGACAAGTAGAGTCTTGTCCATGGCCAACAGAGGCTTTTCAACTGAGTTTGATAACTGCGGACCCAGTTTAGTAGTAAATGTAGGTTATAGAATCAGGGTGAAATCTAGAACAACATGTTAAGCTCCCCCAGTGTTTACACAGTGCATGGGATTGGAAAACTACTAAAAAGATTGCTAACAAAGACAGCCAACAGGAAAACACTGAGCAATGGCATGTCTGAAATTCTCTTTACTTCCAGAGTTTGGATGTACAATGTAACCACCTGCTGTGTTCTAACTCACACCCTAGCAGCTCTATTGATAGGTACTTCCTATCACCCTTTCAAAGGAACAATTAAGGTGTATACAGGCACAAGCAGAAAAGAGTAGTTCATCATATTAGAAAAGGATAGGGAAGAAGCAAGAAGAGGAAGCTCTGACCACCTTTTATACAATAGCCTAATAAGACAACTCTCGTCCTAGACAGCCTGGATTCTCACCCAACTGGATGACCTGGGTTCTCTTCTCACCTTGAGGCTGTTCTGATTTGCATCTTTCACTTCTAAGGAAGATGCCCTAACAACCACATTACGTGCTGGGCAGAAAAGCACTGTCTAGCCTTCCAGGGTCTCAGCAGTCTCTGCGCCAAACATCATTCAAGATTCCCTGGACCACAGGGAACACAAACAGAAGTAAAACTCTAACTTCACGGAATACAGACACTTACTCTGAAGTGGGGTGAAGGCACATTCTCAGCTATACTTAATGACCAAAACCTTGCTTTTTAAATCAATTCTGAATGCATTAAAAAAAAAAAAACAATACTGTTCACAGCTGCTACCAGTAGCCTGAAAACAACCTACACAAATTAGAAGAGAAGCACAGCTTGCTATAGTGCAGACAGAAAGGTATCCTGAGTTGATCAGAAAAGGGCAGCTGTGGCTTCAAGCAGAAACGCTCCTGGCTCCTGAGAACTCCAAAGTGGAAAAGAAAGGCACTGGGAGTTCTGCTGTTTCATAGAACCACAGACTTGTCTGGGTTGGAAGGGACCTAAAGGAACATCTATTTCCAACCCCTGCCACGGGCACGGACACCTTCCACTAGAGCAGGTTGCTCCAAGCCCCTGTGTCCAACCTGGCCTTGAACACTGCCAGGGATGGGGCAGCCACAGGTTCTCTGGGCACCCTGTGCCAGCGCCTCAGTACCCTCACAGGGACGGAATTTACAGACTCCAGAAAAAGCCTATAAAGAATTTCCAACTCTAGTTCCTAGGGCTGGAGAGACATTAAGCCATCATTAGATCGGGGCTTCATTGACTAACTTTCACCTAAAGTGTTTCAGGTACTGAAATCTTTTAGCAGATCTGGAATAAGTTTGTAGTGGGACACTACCAAGTATTTTGAAGGTACCACTGGAATACAGTAAAAAAGAAAGAAAAAAAACCCCAAACCAACAATGCAAACAAACAAAACACAAACACAACCCTCCCCAAAGAAACATGCTGCACATCCTTTCCCCCAAATCCATAAACCTCCTCTCAGTAACGAGTTCATCCCATTCCCTCTCAAAGTGAAGTCTCTCTAAAGTGAGTCCTCTTTAAAGACTTACTCATTCTCTGAAGAAGATCCCATTCCTCTTGCAGAAAGGCTCCGTAGTGACCTATAATAAAATAACATGACAGACTTGTAGAGAAAAGCAGGATTCATAAATATTCACATACAAAGATCCAGACACTCATATGCCTCTGGAAACAGAGTTGCTCTGTCCTGCCCAAACTAGAAGAGTTGAGTCATGCCACCCTAGATTTACAGGACAAACAATGAATCCCCACACCCTACTTCCACTGCTACCCCCTCAGGCTGGTGTGTTGACGCTGGCAGCTCAAAGTCCAACTTTCAGGGTTTTATACCAGGTGTATAAAGATTTCCCTCAGGATAAAAGCCGACTGAAAGATCTACTTGCTCTGTATGCCACTCATCGCTTCCTATTAGTCTTTGAAAGACATTTTAGAAGAGGAATGAACAGTTGCTGAACAACTCTCTTCTCAACATCCTAACATACCCAAAATTTTCAAACACTGGTTCTGGTTTTCAAACATAGCTATCTTTGCAATATCTTTTAGAGATCCAGTAGAAGTTATCCTTTTATATGCTAATGTGAATAAACTCTGTGCAAGTATCACGGAAACAGGAGATTCTATGTGCCCGCATAACATAATTTTAAATGCAGACTTGCAAAATTGGCTTCATTTGGTCCTCTTGATGTTTTACTAGCAACGTTCACATTTCAAACACACCATTTCTCTATTTATGCAGAGTTCAGATTTGCACGTACCTCTCTTTGCAATCATTTGGGGGCAACCCAAGTTTAGGTCTATGGCATCGCAATAATCCTGAGCCAACAGTGCTGCTTGGACAAACACTTCAGGGTCATTGGCACAGAACTGAGAAAGACAAAAAAAAGTGGAATAATCAGGCAATAGCTTTCCTGAAGTACTGACAACACATTATGACATCATTATGAAGCAATCTACTTGCTACAGAAAACAGGCATAATATGCACAGTTAACAATAGCAAACACCCTTTCTCAAAAAAAAAAAACCAAACCCACCACAGACAAAAACTGTGACACTCACCTGCTAAAGATCCTCAACCTTCAAATGACAAAACGAGAAAGATGAGCATTCGAGAGGCAAAGAAATATTTATAGAATATTTTACATGTAATATCCAAGAAAAAGATGGAACAACACTTAAGATCCCTTGTAGAACAAACAGCTACAGTGTTTAATACATAAAGGTAGTGCAGAAGAAAAGAGTTACCTGTGGTGTCTCTGGGTCTTGAGACAATTCAAATTTTGTAGATACCAGTAAGTACCACTGCCTCTCAAATGAATTCTCGTTAGTGTGGAACGTGAAACAGACACACTGGGCTGATAGTCAAATGCTCAGTCTTAAGTATAATTAATATTACATGTAAAACAGTGCAAATATCAATTTATTAAGAAAAAAAAGTAGGTTAATTTGAAGCTGCTTTGTTGAAGAGGACAGAGCCAGACTATTATTCTCATTTATGCTTTTAAACAGATTTTCTTAAATTCATTATTAACAAAAAACAATGCCATCACACCTTTAAATAACATGGATTTAAAATCAAACACATGAGCGGAAGATGTTGCTTAAGCGCTACAGCACTATGTAAATTATGTAACTAAAACAAGAAAAGGCATTTCCTTCTCTGAGATGATTAAAACAGTGGAAAGCCTCCAACCATGCCACATCAGTGAGGACTTTTACACAGTAAAACCCACAACCCACAGGGCTGGCAGGGCTCAGACATGCCTCTGCTTAATCTGTTTCCAAGAGTCTGTGACCAAACCCCAAACCTGCCCAGAAATATTGCAGAACTTGGTAAGGATTGCTGTACCGGGTCAAGCGAAGATTAAGCTAGTTAGCTCTGTGCCCTGTGTCCAATAGTGGCCAGTGCAAAGAATGATAATGCAGCAAGCTCACAGCAACTGCCTCTCTTCAGGTGGGCTGGCCCAAAACACACAGCTTACTGAGCTGGAGATCTGTGTTCAAAAGACGTAGAGCTTTCTAACACTATTTAGATCTCTGCCACCTGTATTTTTCTGCAGCAAAAGAAAGTACCTCTCTAAGAAAAAGGAGAATACACAAAGCTGTACTGAGACAGCCCAAAGGTCCACCTCATCCTGCTCTGATAATGGTCAATAAGAGATGAGTAAGGAACAGCAGAAACTGGAAAACGTCTTCAAACATCTTCTTTGGAAGCAGAAGTGGTGTTTGCTCCACCTAATGACCCTCAAGAGGGTTTTCCTTCATTTGCTTTCCAAACTCATGCGATCTTTCAGTACCCGTTACATCACACAGTAATGATTTTGACAGACTGGAACTATCACTACCTTTATTTAACACTTGTTTCTCATTCATCTTTAAGCCAGTCATACTTTCACAGAGTCTCTTATCTCTCCCCTCAGTCAGGGGAGACACTTCTCTTCCAGGGTGAAGAGTCCTCATCCATTTAACTGCTCCACTTGTGGAAACCACACCATTCCTCTGCTCATGCTTGCTGTCTTTCCCTGCATGCAGCTCTGCAGCCCTCTCCTTCTTTGGGATGGAATGGAGGAACATACCTAAACCTCACAAGCTACTCAAGAAGCAGAAGCAACACAAGCTTTAAAGTGTGTCCTATCTTCCTTGCATCCCTTTTCTCTAGCTATGCACTGAGCTCATTGTTTCAGAGTACTACTCAAAAATCTGTGATCCTCCCTGAACGGTATCAGATCTGGCACAACCCTTGACTCTGGAAGACCAGCTATAACTTTATGTCTAAAGATGAGGTGCAGAGGACTGAAACCCTGTGAGAAGTGTAGTGCTGCAGGTCCCTGTGGTTAAGATACCAAATCCCCTTTGCTACACAAGTGATAAACAGAAAAACACACTTACCTTCATGAGCTAAGTACTGTTAGCAGTATTTAGGGGAAGAAAATGAGATTTCTGTCATCCCATATAACCATTTAAGAATCTGGGTAACACTGATTGGCGTGAACTCATGAGCATCTGGAAAACGTCTGGATTTGTTAATACAAACGAGGTGGATGACAAGGGTGCATTCGGCAATGCCGACTTGCTTTCGTAGCGTTACCCAAGAGCGCACCGCAAGGAGAAGCCCGGGGAGGCCTTCCCG
>NW_009933126.1:53221-97513 GCF_000696875.1 Nestor notabilis | reverse complement strand
TAACTATTCTATGATTCTGTGATTCTATAACCTTGACCTCTGCCTAAGCTTTGTGCAACTTCAGGACAGGCACATTCTCTCTGTGCCTCAGTAAGTGATATCCTTGATATAAATATAACTTGAAATGCTTAATTTGTTAGATCAGGCAAAGCATCATGCTAAGATGGCTGTGCTTCTTCTGTTACCCAATGTAGGGTTTTCAGAGCGTTATATCATGCCACTGTGCCATGAACGTATTGCTCATAATTGTAACTGCAGTATTGTCTGACTCCTGCATAATCAAGAATATGGAGGGCTGAGGTTTTCATAGATGCATCCTAAACATTCATAAATAACACGAGCAAACTGCTTGTTGCCTTGTGATGGATGTATGACATCTTGCGTTTGTAGTAGAAGTCCATCCTTTTGATAAAAAGACTTTGTGAAAGAGATTTCCATTGTTTGGGATTTGGTTCATTATCTGAGACGAGATTGAAATTATCAAGACAAATTCAGAAAGGTAGGAAAACTAAGGCATGTTTAACAGGGTATGCAAAGAGTAGTCTAGAGACCAGGAGCTGTATGTTTTCACCACGTAATCTAAGTGTAACATAATCTGACCCTTTTGCAGGTACAAATATGTTAAATCAGTTCCTCAAAGGCAGAGGAAGAGCACCTCTTAGAGCAGAAAGAAGAATATCAATATTTAAGGAAAAGGGGGTGGAGAGAGGATAACCAACAGGCTGATATAAACTTCTATTTCACTTTAAAATCCTATTACCAGTACATGCCTGTGGCCCTCCTCCTGCTCCATATTTGGTGTTTTTGCAGGTAATGCATGTGTCCATGTGTTCTGCATATGAAATTATAGTAATTTGCATCATCTTTGGACCCTAATCTGGTGAAGATAATTTAACAAGGCTCTGGCTAGGGGGGCAGTAGCTCAGTCAGTGTTCTGCCCACCTGAAGCTTGTTGCAATTCAAGAGTGTTGGGCTTGTACCCAGGTGTCTGTGATCTCAAATCAGAACTGAAATACCCCACCCACTGCTGCCCCACTACTCTGAGCAGCCTCTGAGTTAGTGGTGTTTACTTGGTGGGGTCAGGAAAGGGAGCACAACATAACAAAGAACTATTCCAGAGGAATTGCTGAGAGTTGTGTTGTTCCCGATGGTCCTGTCCTTTCTCTTTTCGTTGGGCTGGAAGTTGTGCCTGACTGGTCGCTGCCTCCCATTGCTGGTAATGTCTCTTGCTGACCCTGAGTTCAGATTTGTTTGCTAAGCTGGGATCTGTAAAACTGCAGTCTAACAATTCCACCGCTTGTTCTAATTTAGTGAGGGGTGAGAATTAACAGATGGTGTCATTATCAAAAGCTGTTCAAGTGTTGAAACAACATAAATCCCACAAATACAGAAAAACAAATACAAACTGCAGTAATTTTTCCAATATCTGTTGAATAATAATCACACTTTGCATTTATATAGTGCTTTTTAATCCACAGCTTTTGAAGAGCTTCCAGGTTATAACTAAAGCTTGGGCCAGATCTGTGGGAGATGCAAGCATAGCATTACTTGCTCTACTGAAGTTCAAAGCGCAGCGCAGAGTATTAAAGGCTTACACTGGAGATCTGCACGGAGGCTCTGGCTTCTTCTGACTTTGTTACTGCTTCAGCTGAATGGTCTTGGGTAAGTGATTTCATTTCTCCAGACTTGATTTTCTCATTTTCTAAACAAGGAAGGATAATGTTTTGTCTCGTTTGTGAAGTGTTTTGTTTTGACAGATGAAAAGTGCTATGTTGTAAGGTGCAGGTGTTGTTATTGTTGTTATTCTTAAAGAGCACATGGTGAGGGTGCTACATATGGAATACCTGTTCTAGGTTTTTAGAGGGTCTGAGAATAGCAGGGTTCTGACTGAAGTCCTTCTCAAAGCTTAATGTTTAAGTGTTCACAGAGGTAGGATTGTTACCTCGCCTTATTGGTATCCTTGCTAATCACTAAAACCTCTCAGGGGCTTTGTGTTCCATCTTCCTGCATATTGTATCTTCATAGTGTACCAGCGTGTTTGTCTTGCCTGTGGTCCTGCAGTTAAATTCAGCAAGTAAAGGTAGTAAGGATCATGTTTGGTTTTAACCCTAAACCTAAAGTTCATGTATTTCATATTTCCTTACTTAAAAACTATGTTCATATGAGTATAGTAATGGAAGGGACCCTTTGCATCATTTGCTAGATTTGGGTTAGCGAAGTGGTTAGGGATTTGTTCTCTTTTCCTCTGGGCAAGTGTCGTGGTACAGCTTGTATCCATGTGGTCTAAAATGTTCCATACCTAAAAGAAGTCAGCAATGTTTGAACAGCTTCCTAGAAGCAAGCCCTGGCCTGTGGCAACCCTGAACCCTGCTTGCCTGTTTGGTAAGGAGGGAACAAATCCACCCAGGCCAGAACTGTACCACTATATCAATAAGAAGAGGACAGTGCTGGAGCTGCCATAAGCCTAATCACTGGTTTAGCTGCAGGGCCATAGCAGGTGGCCGTGTTCTAGAACCCATTTGAAATCCCTCTGAAAGGCTGGAGTGTGTCTTGGTTTCCAGAGGTGTCCAGGATGGATGTATTGTGCACATACATTTGTTTTAAAGAAATATGGTATCACACAGATGTCCTGTGAGCTGTTGCATGGTTTGCTGAATGATGTCTTCTCCTGCCATAGGGTCCCAATAGCAGCCTAATGTTGAGGTAGCAGTGGCAAAGACATGGCATGAGCCAGGGATGTTGCGTTGCCCCATTGGATGGGCATAGTTTGGCCTTCGCTCTGTCAAACCTTGTAGGGATTTAGTCTTGACACTCAAAATTCTATTGTCTTCCTTTATACACCAGACCATTATGAGTGATGCTTATTTATTTATTCTTTTAGTCCTGGTCACATGAAAAGAAGAAAGAGAAGACTCAAGACTTTTCTAGCTTTGACAGCATTTGAGGCTTTATAAATGTGGGTTTCAGCTGCACTTGGTGCCAGTTACTGCAAACTGGCAAACCAGTCTGTAAGACAGCAAAATGCAACCACAAGTTTGGCAACAGTTTACCACTGCCAGATGCCTTTGCTGTTCCTTTAGCTTTCTATGGATTCGAGGCACTTCACTCTTCTCTTGTTTTGTTCTTCGGGCTTTTTTTGTTGGAAATATTTTCAAAGTAGAACGCAGCGCTTTGGGCTGTCTAGCCAAAGTTTAGCTGTCCTTTTGCGTCTCTGCCAAACTTCCTGTTTTCAGCAAAAACAATTTATTATCTTGCTGGTTCTTTAGACCTGAAAGGATTTGCAAGCACAAATAAACTTCTGGGGTTTTTTTTTCGTGGCCTTTCAAAGAATAAACTCACTTGCTTCCTCTCAATTATGTGGTCTGTACTAGCAAAGAAAAGCATTTAACCTTTGGGCCACTAGCAAGATTCAGAAAATGTTTTAATTGAGCAAAACTTCTGCACTCTGAACTCTTAAAGGACAGATAATTATTTTTCCCCTACACTAGAAACTTTGTTTTCAGGTGGTTGGGCAGGAGCATCACTCTACCACATGCATGTTAAGGGAGTTTGGAGTGAGTTAAACTTTGAAATTTCTTAAGAGATGCTTTTAAAGGTTTTTAGTAACTGACTAAAAGGGAGTGATATACTCTGCTCAGGAATGCTTTGTTCTTAAATGCTTATTATTGGCAATCCTTGGCCACATTGTCACAAAATGGAAAAATCTATGACAGGTAGGCAGAAGCCTTCCTATGCAACTGCTCCACCAAATCGGGTCTGTAAGTAGGTAATTAGGCAGTGAAGGAAGCCGTTGCTTTTGTGAAAAGAAAGCAAGATATTATTGCGAACCAGAGCCCTGCTGCAAAGGAATTGTAGAAGAATCTCCTCTCTAAAAAAGAGACATTTGTAAGTTATCCAAAAAGAAAAATGCTTGTCATTCATACCCAATGCCACTGTAGCGTAAGGGAGCTTAACAAAAGCATGTTTGCAGAATTGGTTTCAGCAAGAGTACGTTTTCAGGGTGGGAGGTGGTAACTTGGCATTAGACAACTATATCTCTGTCTGCTTTCAGAAATTATTACACATTACCTGCAACTGCTGGGAAGATGTTGAAGTCTATTTTTTGTACTGTACTTCAAAGGATTTGCAAATTCTTTGAAGGTCACTTAACAGCTGTTAAATGATTCTGAAGGGGGGTGGGGGGGGCGGAATCGAAAGCTTTCCAGAAAAAAGTTTAAAGGATATGTTTAATATTAGTGTTGGAAATGTGTTATAAATCCTCAAAGTTTGTGTGTATCACCGTCTCTGAGATGGCATTTATCATAGCAAAGGGAGAAGGAACAATTTACAGAGGGAAGGATCTTTTTAGGAGTTTCATATGTTCCTCCCAATGTCGTAGAAAAAAAAAGACATTTCAGCAGAAGTCCCCAGCTGCACAGAAATCCTTTAACAGTTCTAATACTCAGGTTGTAAGTTGGCAGGATGCTGCTGCTGTTTTGCTAAGGAAAACTCGGGATTTTTAGCCCTTTCTCAAGCAGTTTGGTGTCTTTCATAAGGTGATTATAAAATAACAAGGACCTCACAGTGCCAAGTAATAGGAAGATGTGAAAAATGTCATTAATATGGAGGAAAAAAATGAAGTCTGAATAGTGGAAGTAAAAATGCTGCTGCTTTGAACAGGATACTGCTATTGATATTGTTTCTATTACAATCCTATCAATTGATTACTGTAGGAAACTCTGAAAAGTGCCAGGAAGGTAAATCACATGTGTATTTCTCAGTTGGAAAGAAGTTTCTCTAGAGTCAGTTTTAGATTCTTCCTCCTTTAAAACACACACCAGCAGCAGTTTTGTCAAGATTTCTGTTTTCATCCTTTCAAAGTGAAAGCATTTAAGCATTTAAAGGGATATTGGAAAGAATTTTTGATACCACTAGCTTCAAAGAAGCAAACTGCATTTAGTATCCTTGGCTCTCAGCTTAATTTGTCAAATCATGCTGCTTCTGAGATTTATTGCAAAATTATTGTTCTCTGGGGAAATAATTACCATACCTCTTACTAGTAGGGAATGGGAGGGGGGTGCATGTGTTTGTCAGCAGAGGAATTCAAGTCGACAAGCTTAAAGGAAGCCTTTATTCAGTAACACTGAGTCAGTATCCTAAAAAGAAAAGGATGCTGATCTATTGATTCTTGAATAACAGGGTTGTGTCCTATGGATGGAAAAAACTGGTTTGTTACCGTTTTCCTGCAAGTGAAACTAGACCGACCTGTAAGGGTTTGTAAAAGAAATATGACTGGTGAATCTGGGCTTCCTGTTAATTTTCATCTTTCTGGAAGATGGTGATGGGATTTTGGCTTTCAGGGCTATTGGTTGCTGGTCATCAAGCAAAGGAAGAGGTGTTCAGCATCTGGCAGGGCTGAGCCTGTGTGAAAGCCTTGATTTTTTTTGAGTGTCCTAATCTAAACCATTTCCCAAAAGAAGGAATTTAATTAACGTGTATACTCTGCAAGGGCTTTGACAGAGGGAAATAAGTGGCAGGGAAGTTCTGGCAGTGTAAGTACCTGCCCTGAGACAGCATTAACTCTCCAGGGAAGGATTTTGGTGGGATGTGGGAACAGATGTGCACTCCAGCACCCCCTGAGTCTCATCTAAACCAGCCCCTGTCTCGGTACAGAGGCTGGGGACTGAAGTATTCCTCCAGCTTTTTAGGAACATGAATGGTTTGTTTCAGATCAGTGGGGTAGGTGCTGACTGGGGAATTTGGAGTAGAGCCCAGTACCTCCAAACCTGGAGCTGAGTGTTCTGGTGAACTCCATGTCTCTTGTGTGTTCTCCTCCAGGTAGTCATTAAGGGACATAAAGCTTCCAGACTGGCCATATCTAATATCTGCTTGCAGAGCTTTCTGCAATATACCATAAAGGGAACCATTTGCATAGTTTTCCATCTGAGGTACTTTGTGATGCCACGTTTCTGTCTTCCTGAACGCTGCACATCATTGTGCATTAGCTGAAGAGAAGCATTGACTGCTGGAATGGGTTGAAGGTGCAGTTCAGAGGTAGAAAGCCAAACTGGAGGGTTTCTTAGATATCCTCTGGGTGCATTTATCAGTGCAAGTGAAAGCTGGTTGGATTTTAATGATTGCCTGCTGCATACTGTGCCTTGCAATGTGTGGAGGAAGGGGAAAGGAAAGGGTGGCTGTTGCTTGTCAGCTCCTGGCTTCCCTGTCAGCTGCAAGAAGCAGAAGAACAAAGTTTGGTTGAATCCACTAGTGGCTACAACTGACAGAAGCTGGAGCTTCCAACACTTATAATAAATAGATGAGAAGCACAGACTGTGATGTGCTGTGCTGCCTTTTGGGATGCAGCGCAGCCCTCGGACAGGTGCCACCTGGCCAGTGTTCCCCTGGAGAAGGTGAGGACCAGGATGATATCTCCAGTAGCTTGGAGGCTGGCTTGGCTTTTGGCTTGAAACAGACGTTTTAGACATGCATAAATGACTGTTTGTGTTTGGCTCTTTCTTTTTTAATGCTTAACCAGTGTTCCTAGAGAATCTGAGGAATTGCCTATAAAAGTTTCTACATCTGTTTCCTTCCTTAGGCTCTGTAGGCAGCTTGTCAGTCGTTGCTTATATCCCATTTGGGGCAGGGGGGGATACTGCATTTATTTATGGGTTTTTCAGTGTGTCTGGAACCTATCCGGGACTTAAAGCACCTCACAAATTTTTAAAGCAAGCCATAAACAAATACTAGATGCATCACTTTCATATTTCAGTTCATCCCTTTTCCTGGAACTGATTTCTAATTACAAGTCCTTTTCCCCACAAAAGCTAAGCACCTTGCAACAGCAGCAGAAACCTGCACCTCTCCAAAGTGCTCCATCCTGAGGTTGTTGGAAGTGACCTTGCAGTGGGGTGTGGATCTGTCTGTGAGAAACTACATAGTGCACTGTATGGTCTAAGCTTTGAGAAACTAGGACTGAAGAGCACTTCACAATCGAGGGACCTTTACGAGATCCTATTTTCAGGTGCACGTATCTTTGCAAAGTGCTTGCCACTCCAGCTACCTACTCCGGACTGAGAGATTTCATTTGAAGCATTCCCAAAAAAACAGGGCTGGGAGGTGGAGCAAGGCAGGGGGGAGGCTGGAACAACAGTGTTTTGCAATAGTAGGGTGGGAATAAAAGGCAAACAATTCTGGTGATCTTTTCTTTAAAACTTCATGGCACACCCATGCTTTGGAGCAGAGGCCTGAAAGCTGGCAACAAACTGGCTTTTGTTTCAAGGTTATGCCTTTTGCTGTTTCTGTCAAAATCCACCCAAATTTGGCAAAGCTGTCAGGCTTTTAACAGACTTAGTTCATGCATATTCAGCAGCAAGGAGTTGGATTTTTAGACTCTGCCCAAAGAGTGCAGAGCTTCCCCAAGTCTGCCTCAGGGCAGGAGCACCGCATGGTGGAAGGTGAAGATGTACTTTCCATGAGCTGCCCCTTTCTTCAGGGCTGTTAGAGGATGGCAAACACTTGTGCTAGGAAACCTACACCTCTGTGTTAGTTTATTTTTTCCTTAGCCATCTTGAGGGCTATCCATTTGGATGTAGATGAGAAGAATGGCAGGGCAGACAAGGTGAGAACAGAAGCCTGGGGTTTGGTTGGAAAGGTGAAGAACCAGGAAGGTAGGAGAGAAGGAGTGGAGAGAGAGATGAGGAGCCCTGAAGAGGGCTTGGCAAGGGTCCAGGGCACTGAACTCTGGCCAGAAAGATGGGGAATAAGGGAATGAGGTCAGAAGATGAGCCTGAAGCTTATAGGGCAGGATTCTGAATTAAAGGGGACAATTTGGGAGGGGTGACAGCTAGCTGGAGGGGAGAAGGGTAGAATAGAAACAAGAGTTGGGTTGATGTAGCTGAAGCTGGACAGGGACTGTGTTGTGTTATTCTCTCACTATAAACTTTATCTCTGCTTACTCCAGGTTAGATGTTGAATTATATTAATATATGAATAATAAATATTCAGTTAAATAAAAATTGCTAGTGCCAGAATGAATTGAATTTTTAGGTTGCCCTAAAAATTCAAACATCACTGCCTTTGATCAAGTTCTTCTTCCCATGGTGACGCATAGTCTGCAGGAACTGGGATTTAAGATATTTGGCCAGGTTTTCAGGTGGTGAGAATTAGTATAACTTTATCAATAGCTCTGTACTGATTTATACAGACTGTATGGTACTAAAAGCATCTTCCTACCTCTGTTATTTCCTAACATGCCTCATGCCTTTAAAGGTAATAAAGATGTGGTCTGGTACTCTCAGACCTGTCAGGAGGCTGAGGTTACTTATTAGTAGCCAAGAGCAGAATCTTTCTCTTCCTCTGTAAATTATCTTCATTTTACTGTGTTTTAAAATGCATCACTTGAAACTCTAAAATATTTGACAGTCTGTAAATGTATTCAAACTACTGCAGCATTTAGCAATGGTCAAATATCTAGCTATACTTTATATACTGTCACATATATTTAATATATGTGCAGAAATGTCACCAGACAGAATAGTTATGTGGAAAATATTACAATAAATGTAAAAATTGTCATAATCTACTGATAAAAATGACCCTAATTTATTTGAACCACTGACATGTGCACATATATCTTTGCTGTGACTCTTTATTCTATAATTTTAATAAATAACTTAGTTTTACTACTTGTTTCCATCATGCACAACACCCTGGGATGAGCTGGAAGTTGGATGGCAGAAGTATCAAGTGGGAATTAGTAGGTGCCTTTTGTTTTCTAAGTATAGTGAGGTAAAGTTTGAATGAGTTTTAACACTCTTGAATATTTAAATGCCCTGGGGCATCTTGTGTTTAAGGGGGATTTTTCTTCTAATTAGCTTCTTTGTGTATTTTCTGCTTTTCCCCTGGTTTTTTTTGTATAAACTTTGAATATAATTTTCTTCTTGTGACTTTCTGTGAAGTCCTGGAAAATGTTTTTAAGCTCAAATGTGTTGTTTTGGTGCTTGGGTGTTCATCCTCCATGCTTATAACAGAGTTGTTTTTGAAGTCAACACTGCTATGTTAACATAAAACCATATACCAGGTTGGATGTTTAACTAGATGATATATTGAAAGAGGGGATGAGTTTTAAATTAGTATGGGTTTTTTTCCTCATTGATTTCTTTAGTCAACATTTGACTCCATATTGGTGTGATGTTGCCTAGGGACATAGTCCAGAAAATACCTGAATATTCTTTCAACTGCTGTGGAGCTCACATGGGAAGTCATTGGACTGCTCTTTGCAGGCACCAAGTATTAAAATATAAGATACCAGTGAATCTTTCTGAATAGGAGTGAGGCTCATAATGTTAATAGTAACGTAACAGTTTTATTTTCTTCTGGTAATTTCTGTATTCTGATCGTTTCTCAGCCCACCACATGTAACCATCTTATTAATGCGCTCTAAGATGTTCTGCACCAAATATTAATATCAGCATTATTACAGTGTCAGCACTTCTCCGGTGTTAGCAGATATATTGTTTTCATTATATAAATCTAGTCCCCACACTCTCTGCTTTCCAGTTTAATTAATCCGCCGTCACACCGACATTGCCAAGAAACCTGTAGCTATTTATAGAATGGCATCGTGTTTTAATGCACAAAAGATAAATATGACTTGGAATGTTACAAACAGCGCTACAAGTGGGATTAAAAAATTAATTCAACTCAGTATTAGAAGCTATAGGCTGTCTTTAGTGCTTTTTTACCCCATAAAAATGTTAACTGTCATTAAGCAGATAGCAGATTAGCTTTAATTTTGAGTCTGTCCCAACCTTCTGTACTCTTAGACTAGCCCTAGTGCGTGTGTGTGCGCATGGAGAGACATCACATCCAAATAGGCTAGGTCAGCATGAATTCAGGTTGATCGTTGCCTTGTGGAGTGTGCAGGATGTGCTGGTAGGAATGTTTAAAATAGCACAACTTTCTGTTGCTGTTTACTGCTCCTCTTACACATGTATTTATGAAGTGTAGCACAGGATTGGGGGATTAAGCAGGGCAAAGAACTTCAAGTACTCTTCTGTGCAACAAGAGCGTGAACCATGGGGATCAGATTCTAAAACTTCTTAGGGAAAGCCTTTTGTTTGGTATCCAGAAACCTGGATGGGTGAGTCGTCACCAGTGAGCAGCCAGTATTTTCCATGACCCACCATACAGTAGGAGGGGAGATGATCCCAGAGATCCCCACATGTGCTCAAAGATTCCTGATTCTGGCTGTCCTGGGCCGAAGCCCTTTGGGAGGCAGAGGTGAATTAGAAGATCCATGCTGCTCATAAGATTTCCTTGGTGAGCTTCCTAATCTCTTTTAGAAACTGCCTGTGCTTCTTGCTCATGGGGTACTGCACTCTGCTGATTAGTTACAGAGAATGGCACTTGAGCTTCCTCCTTATTTTTAGTATCTCCTTTCTGTATGCTGTTGATGGTTTTGCAGACCAATACCTATAATGTCCACTTGATTATCTACCCCAAGCTGAAGAATCCTTACCTATATAGGCTCATCTTGAAAGCCATTCCACATGTCCTCCTCAGCCCTCCTTATATGTCTTCATGTTCTTGTATATACTTTTTTGAGATGAGTGAGCAGAACTATATCCTACTTAAGCAGCAGGCTGCAGGTTTAGGTTATGATCAGATTTTCATTTTGATTCCTATTCCTTTCCTAAAAATGCCTAATCCTTGTTTTCCCTTTTAACCCGCTCTGAGCTCTCCTTTCTGTGGACTTAGTCCTCTTTCTCGCATAGTCATACCTACCTTGAAGCCTATCTTCGTGTATTTATGCCTCCAGTTATTTTTCTCAAGTGCATTACTTTTTGTTTATTGACACAGAAATTCATTTGTCATTTTATTACTCCATGCAGCTCTTTGTGGTTACCTTTAGTTTTGCTGCTGATATAAAACTACTGAAGTAGTTTTATTATTTACCCCTTTTCCCAGGCCATTAATTAGTACATTGAAGAGCAATGAGTATTAGATTTCTTTTGAAATGTTCCTTCCACTGTGAGAAATTACTACTTATTGCTGTTTTTAGTCTTTTATGCATTTATTAAAACCTCTTGTCACACTTCTGTAAAAGGACTTTGTTGAAAGCTTCTGGAAGATCCAAGTACACTATATTGCTTCTATCACTTTTATGCACTCTGACTGCTTCCTTCAGAAGGCTCTAACAGGACTGTGAGGCATGACTTTCTTCTGTGAAAGCTATGTTGGCTCTTCCCCCACTTGTCATGTTTAGCCTTATCTTGAGTAATTCTTTATAGTAGTTTCTGCATCTTTAGTCCAGAAATTACTTACTGCTTTCTATTTCCTGCAAACCTTTTTTTTTAGGATGGATGGTATATTTGCCATCTGCAATGTCTTTGGCACCAGACGAATCTAAATCATAGAATAGTTAGGGTTGGAAACTAACATCATCTAGTTCCAACCCCCTGCCATGGGCAGCGATACCTCACACTAGACCATGTTGCCCAAGGTAGAGTAATTGTAGTAAATTGTAAATGGCAGAATTACAGTATCAGTAAGTGGTATTTTCATAGACTGGTATTTGAGTTCCTTTACAGTCCTGTGTGGTAGCAGAAATGAGAGCTGGTGTGGTCTGTATTCAGCTACAGTGTCTTTAAGAATCAAGAAATCGGGAGAGAACTCAGTGGCTTTGTGCAGATGATAGTGTTAGACTTCATTTGTCCTATAGACTTGCACTATAGTGGCCAGGGAGGCCTTTCAAGCAATACGATTTTTTCCTTAATATATGAGTATATTGCAAAAATCCCCTTTGCAAACATTGATTTAAAAACAAATCATTGTGTATTTTCATATTGCGGAATAAAAAAACCCAGTTGCATTCTTAGTAACAAATACATGCTTTAATCCTATTGAAAAGAGTGCTTGTGGCACACTTAATTTTTCTGTTTAATACCACAGCTGTTTTACTATTCCACATTTTTCTTCAAAATACTGTAAGTGGGAAAGCTATGTTTCTACATAAAAGGGGTTGAAATATTTTGGTTTAACTTGGAGGCATTCAGGAGCAAGCAAATGCTGTCAAGTGTCTTCAGCCAGTAGATTTCAATTTGCATTTAATACTTGCATAACTTAAACATTAGCCAGGAGAATTTTTAAGCTTTTTTTTTACTTTTAATTTGGCTTAAAAAAGTAAAAAAGACTCCTCCTGGACTGAGATCTTGTATCTCAAGTTTCAGACCGAAGTAAACTTTTACAGCCGAGTTGTAAAATAGCAGTTTATGAGACAAACTCTGCCAAAACTTTAACTATAACTGTGCCAATGTGCCATTATAATAATCCAACAATAATCATGGTCCATTATATTAAATCACTCGCACAGACAAAGGCTGCTAACCTTTCCAAGTGGGAAAAAAATGTTCCTTTCAAATCGGGGATAAATTCCAACTGAGAAGACCAAATGCTCCAGCCTTTAAGTAGTGAATACATTTACTTCTCCCCAGGGCTCAAATAACCCAACATTTGGTAAATGTTTAACAAGGAGGAATTCTCCCTCCCATTTGCCCTTTTCTCATATACACTAGATTAACAAATTCAGTTTAACAAGAAGATCTGTGTTACCCCCTGGTATCCCTCAATTAGATCCTTCCTCCTGTTACTGGCGTATCATCCCAGTCCATTTGTTTGATAAGAGGACCCAAAGTAATTAGCTGTGTGGCAGAAACAGTGTCTTCCACCAGCCCTAGCTCTTAAACAGACAAGTCTCCCACACACGTGAAAAGGTGATTTTGCTGTTGTCCCTTCCTTTTTGCATGTATTTTTTAAGGGGATCTCTCTCTTTTTTTTTTTTTTTGGTAACATTTTAGAGGAGATTAAGCGAGCATGGCATGTAACTCTTGACTCCAGTTATGCCTCCCTGCAGCATGTCAGGAACTAAATCAAAGCCTCTGCAGGAATTCACAAATCCAGCTTAGAAATCTCATATTTAGTCCTGGATAAATGAACATTGTTAAGGACAGAATAACTGCAGGCGCTCTGACACATTCAGATGGTGGTGGGAGGCTGTGTCTGTGTTGGCTCTGTGGAGTCACCAATTCCTCTGTTAGCCTTTTTTTAACTGGGTTTTGCCACATTCAGATGCTCTGTTGTTTCCTGATGGATGGATGGCAAAAGTATATCTCTAAGCTCATACTGATGAGCAGGGTTCAGATTTGGTGAAACTTTTTTGTGTTTTGTTTTGTGGGGTTTTTTATTTTCCTTGAGTTTGTGAAGTGAGTGGGCTTACGCTGTAAAAGAGATCTGGGGCTTTCTTGTTTTTCCTAGGAATCTGTTAGAAACTTTGGAGCTACCAGCTTTGTCCCCAGACATTCATAGAGGTTAATGCCTGCAAAGGCTGGGAGGGGAACAGAGTTGTGATGAGAGGGAACTGAAGCCCATTATTGGTGATCTGAAGTGCACCAAGCGCTGCGTTTGATTCCAGGGCTAGAGCTTTTACCTATGTTTAACACTTGAAAGGCAGTGGTGACAGCTGGCAGAAGTCTCTAATGCTTTTATTGGCAGCTAGTGTCACTGATGAAGAAAGCACCTTCCCATACCTTAATCAGAGGCAGGACCTTACATCTGTTGTTGAAACCTGGCTAGAGGATTCTCCTGTAAGGTTCAGCACACGTGACTGTACATAGTTGCTGCCAAAATATTTTATGCCAGAGGTAGGATTTCCCCTGGTCCAAGGCATGAAGGCCTGGATGAAAGTCAGGCAGTGTCATTGGTGTGCTGGAGGAGAGCTAAGGTGGGAACAGTGCGATGCTGCTCGGTGTGCATTTCAGCACTGTGGCATTCCTCTATAAGCCACTGAATTTCATCACCTCACCAGCACTGAGGGCTCCACACCTGATAGTGCTCAGTGACTTAAATATCTGTGTCAGAAGAGCCTTTGGATCAGCTCAGAATTGTGGCGATGACAGGGACTGTGGTGGTCTGCTTTACTGTGGGGATGAGCCTGCTGTTTGGGTAGATGGGTCCCCAGCTGAGCACTGGGCCATTGTCATTCCAGGTGGCTTCTCCCTGGTTTCTGACCAGATGACCTTCTGGAAGCGTTTCTTTTGGGACTTGCTCTTGTCATTTCTGTCTCTGACACCTCAAATTAGATAGTGGCAATGTCAGGCTTTAGTCAGACTGGCCATTGAAGCTGATAGTAAAGATAATAACTTGCTGCTTGTGTGATATATGTCACCAAGGGCTTGATGCTGAGCCCCTTGCTGTAGCAGATGGGGATTGTGCCATCATCTGTGTGGGAGAGGTCTCGTATCCCAGGAAACAGCCATGTTGTTCCTTCAGCTGCACATAGAGAGTGGTTTGGAAATTACCCTCAGGTAAAGCAATCGCCTCACCTGTTTCCCTGCCTTACTGTTTTGGCTGTGATTGCTGAAGGGATGGGTTGGAAAGACTCCTCAATGGAAAGGAATTTGCCCGTGCACTCTGCAAATACATTCACTTCTAAGGAGTTTATGCATGAAAGCGTCTCACATGAAGGCATGTTTTATTTGTAACTAGCTGCTTTAATTGTTGGCAAAGGAATAAATTCTCACTTACTTGTATTTTTATGAATCAAACTAAATGAAATAACACAGCCGAGGTGCAAGAAGGCACCGGAGGACTCGTTTGGATAAATAGCACTCTTCATTCTCAAGTTATTCACACAGTTGTTCTGCTGTACTGAGACATGAGAAAGCAAAACCATTCAAGTGCTTCAGTAACACTAAGAAAACCAATTCAGTGGGAGGACTGAATAATAGAACCATGTCACAAGATAATCACTCCTCGCTGCTACACAAATGCTGCAGCAGAAATGTGTCCTTGTCATAAAGATGCAATTACTGATGTCTCAGTAGTTTGATCAAAAGGTAAATACCCAGACGATGGAGTAAAGAGCCAGTACTTTCCTCTGCTCTCTAACCATCTCCTTGTATACGCATGTGTAATGCTTCCCATTTTGCTCTACTATCTTCTCAAGGAGAGAAAAAGGAGTATTTCTAAATGCCTGGGAAAAATAACTCTGACAAGACATGTGCATTCATTTAAGGAGTTACAGTAGTAAGAAAATATATTTTGTGTGCTTGGCAGATCATTTTTACATTTGGGACTACCACAGAAAAATGAAGTCGGATCCCCAAACTCCCCATTCTAAAGGTTGAAGCATTTTGAGATGCTAAAGAGGATTCTTTTTCAAAATCTGCTTTGCCAGTAGCCTATTCACACAGCAGCTTTCCTATCTGGTATTTGGTTGGGATGCTCTCTTAATTTAGGTTCAAGCAGTACGTGATTCTGCAAAATGCCAGAAATTGTCTTCACATCCTCAAACTGCAGTAAGGTCCATGAGCAATAGAGGTACTCAGGACCTTGCAAAATGTTTTTCATTTGACTGGTAATACTGTTAGGTGGACTTTAACCACTGGAAGGTCAGGAAGTGACTAGCAGCTCTGTTTGTCAAGCAAGAACACAGCGAGGCTGAAGTTGCTTTGTGGTAACCCCTATTTACATGTTGACCGTACACTGATGTCTACTGTTAAGTGGGCTGGACAGGCACAGCAGAGAGCAAAGCTGTATGCTTGCCTTCCTGGGTTTGGCCTGAGAAGAATATCCATCATTCCGAGGGAGCACTGAACATGTTATCCAAGGGGGTTTCCCAAGCAGTACTTACTGTGGGCAGAAGAAAGGATGTGAGGTTCAGGGAGCAGGAATTCAGCAGTGTGAATGCAGGCTGGCCTCACTTCACACTTCACAAGCTTCAGGGCTTGCAGAAAAGCTCTTGGTACCCCAGACCTTGCTGCAGCTCAAGCACCTAATGAAGGGTGGCTGGGTTGAGAGCAGCCTTGCAGGAAAGGACCTGTTCTGCTAGGGTGGGATGATTAGTTTACAAAGCCCTTCTTTATTCTCTGCTTGTCTCACTGATTTTTAGCTGTTTTTAAAAGTCAGTTACTCCAGTTTCTGTTCTGATAGCATCTCATGATAGAGCTAATGAGTGCTTTTGGAGTTGCTGGTGTGTTAGTGGCTGTTTAAGGAGCAGGCTCAGTTCTGGCTGACTTGGGGCTCCTTCTGATGTGCTTGAAGCCATGCTGTGTTAAAATAAGGAAGGTGTTAAATCTTCCCAGTGATGCCTGATCCTCTTGAAATTTAATGAGTAGAAACCTAACCAGACCAAGAGTTGATCTGGCTCAGCAGCGTATGATCGAGGAGATGCTAAAGGAGTCTGCCAGTGAGCATTGGACTATCCTGTATTTGGACTAAAGTCCGTTTGGAGGTGGAGGTGAGTCAAATGGACATGAAGCCCTTAGAGCTTCTCCAGAGCAGTCTTTCATTGCCTCCTTTGAGAGTGAGCCATGCAATGCAGGCTAATTGTGGAAACAACTGTGTATTTTGTGCCATGAAGCCAGGCCACACTACCAGGATAATAGGAAAATTTCTGCCATAAGGTTGGTCTTATGCTGCCCATGGAAGGTGCTGGGAACTGTGGTCATCCAGAAAGGTTGACAGAAAGTCTTCTGGTTCTGCTCAGAGGTTGTCGAAGTGCTCCCCTATAAAACTGAGGTTTGTCTGAAAGTGGTGTGAAAAGAGCTATAGGGAAATACAGACTTTCCACTCTCTATGTGTCCAATACAGAATGGCAGTTTTCCAGTGTCATTTGTAAATGATCCTTTCGTTGACGTGCAACCAGATGCCAGAGAATTTGGTACAAGCTTTTACATTGCACTGAAGGCCATAAAAACATCAAAAATTCCTTTTATGGTTGCAAGAGAGTAGCTCTCTAGCTTGGTGGGTAAGGCTGTCCCATCTTTGCCTGGTTTTATTGAATCTGTTTTTAGGTATAGGTTCAAAAATATCTTCCTCTTAACTACTTCAAAAAGGTCAGCAGAAAATGCTGCTTCATCAGTTATGCAAAACACTTCAGGGGGTGGGGAAGAATTGGAAATAAGTTGTCCTTCACATTTTCAATAGCAAATATATTCAAAAACCAAGCACTTTGTTCTGCTGTGCAAATGCCATGAAACGAGTTTGGTTTCTTTCTTTCTCTCTTTTTTTTATTACCTGATTTCAGTGCAAAACCATACTTAAAGCAGATTTTGCTATTAGCACCACTCTGCCCTGAAACCTCATAGATGTCATCAGCTGCTCCACAGCCATCCTGAGCCATGAGATGCCAGGGCAGCCTGGGAACAAGGGATGGAGTTCTGTTCTGTGTGCTGCTCAGAGCACTCTTACACAGCTCTGGTTTTGGCTCCTCACTTGCTCAAATGAAACTGTCTGATTAAGTAATACATAGGAAATAGATTTAGGGCCAAGTCTGAATCATCGAGCTATTCATTTAAAAGAAGTGGTTGGTTTTTATGTTGTATGTGTTGGGTTGTTTTAAATCCATGATGCTCACTTCTTTGCCCCCAAAGGGGTGCTCAGGAAGTTCATTTGAATTAGGTGTGAATTTGTAGTGTATGAGCTGTGTAGACACCTTTGCACAGTATGAAAGCTGTCTGAAGTTGGCTTGGCTTTGAAAATGGATTTAGACCATCCTATGCCTTAGTAAGTGTTTCCTTGCTGAGATATAATTAGCTAATTAGCTGATTTAACTAATCCTGCTTATAAATTAATTTGGATTACTTTCCTTGGCTGTCCCCAGGAGACAGAATTGCTTAGCTCTCGTGGTAACTAATGCTGTTGAAATCTGGGGAGACACTATGTGTGAAACGATACTTCTGTAACATCCCATCTTTTGAGCCTAGGTTTTGGGATCTTGGGAAACAAAGAACTTGTGAGTATTATCTCATCTAAACACCAGCCATTCAGCCTGTGCACTTCACTTCCAAAGTCATTACTGGAGCCAGGACTTGTATTTCAGGTACATCTGACCTTTTGCTTGAACAATTGGGGCTCTAATTTCAAGTCAAGCCATGAGGTGTAGGTAAGGTCTCGAGTTTCTTTTTAAATTGCCAGGCTTAAGTGCTGGATGCACAGCTGAATTCTCTGACATCTTTGAAAGTTCATATGCAGTCAAAGTCAAAAGATTTTAATTAATAAATTTGATACAGCATCAATGAAGACATTAGAGCTCAGCCTAGAGCAGGGGAGGAAGAAGCACCTAGGCAGAATGGATCTTCCCTGTTTGTCTAGGGTCTGATGACTTGTAGCTTTTGAAGCTGTTCCTGAGCCATTAGCATTTTTGGTTTTGAGAATCCACTGAGAATGGACTGGAAAAGATGGAATGCATATAGTTTGATGCAGAACAGCAAAGATATTAATCCAGATGAGACTCCTCTGAGTGCAAAACAAGTTGGTAATTGTACCCAGAGTATCGTTATCAGCATTCCCCTATCCAATTGGAAGAATGTGATGTGTAATATTCCACAGCTATCTGCCCTGCTTCCAGGTCTGTTCAGTGTTCTCATTAATGACTTGCACAGTGCAGTAGAGAGTATGCTTATTAAATTTGCAGACAACATGAAGCTATGAGGGCCTGCAAATATGCTGGAGGACAGGATTAGAAGTTTAGAAAGGCATATACAAATTGAGGAATTGGTCCAAAAAAAGGAGTGAAGTTCCACTGGGGACTAGCCTCAGAAGTAATAAAGTGCAAGAATGTGGGATGCATAACTATTGGGCAGGTGACAACACTTGAGGTAAGTTTTAGTGAATTATGGCCAGATCACAAGCTGAATGCAAATTAAAGACAAACAAGAAAAGAACAATCAATCAAACTCATGAGACTGGAAACAAAGGCAGTCCTGGTACTAGGAACTTACTAAGCTTCTACCCTCAAGACACATATGTAGTACTCGGCACTGAAAAGGTCTCAATGAGGTTTGCTACTATTCTTCAAAGAACTTGGAAGAGTTGGAAACAGTCCAGAGGATAGCACTGAGGGTAATCAAAGGTTTGGAAAAGATGGCTTGTGAGGAGCAATTGGAGAAACTAAAGTTCTCTTGTCTTCTCAGTCCCTATCTGCAATTAGACATAGATATTTTTCAATATATTAAAGGCTTTTTTTGGGGGAAAGAAAAAAAGTCATTACCTGGTTTACAAGTTTGTTTTGGGGCCAAAATCACAGCAGGAGAGTTCCAGATTAGATGCTAGGAAAACTTCTCCAGAAGTAATGATAGCAATGGACTAGATTGCCTGGTGAAGTCATGACACTTCTGTTATTGATGGTTGGTAGGAACAGGTTAGAAAAATATTTATTAGCAATGAAATTGATGTAGTCACCCCTGTCTTGCAGGATGACTGGTTTCAGGTGCATTAGAGGACCTCTTGATGTCTTTTCCAGTCTTGTGATTTGAGAGCAATCAGTATAGTACTCAGAACAGTACCCAGAGGCAGCAGTTACCCAGTTAGATATTTATGCTACTGTTCTAATCTTTGCAGGTAATTAGTTTTATTATTTCTAGACTCTCTAGAAGTAGAGATGTCAGGATTGGGGCACTCTGAGAGCAGCTCATGTGAGTACACATGGTTACCTCTTTCCAAATGCAGCACTGTTTTCCAAACAGCTTTGTTCCCATCCATATTAATTGAGTTCCAAAGAGGAGCTCAGGCTAGAACTTGCCACTATTTTTTCCAATCAAATTGATGTTGAATTTGGTCAAGACTTTCAGTCAAAAAGCTTTATTTTGATACTTGTTGAGCCAAGTATTCTTATTCTCTGTGATGGGTTGACAAATAGTCCATTCCTATTCACAAATGAACGAGTTCTCCTTGCGCTGTGTGGTTTAGGCATACTCCCAGCCTTAGGTAAAACTGTGCTTTAAGTCAAGAAGTTGGAGATGTGAATGTGTGCCACGGGGTATGTATTCTGGCCAGTGCTCCATGAGTTTGAGGGGTCAGTGTTTTTGTGGTGTCTGCAGGAATCTTTCATTTTTCTGATTTATGAAGGAAAAAAACAGAAAACAAACCAATTTCAGAACATATATTTTTGCTATATTACAAACACAGAGCACTGTATTAGACCTTCTTGTTCTTTAACCCTTCTATCACTTCCCTTCCACAGCTGTTACTTCTACATAAAACTAAGAGGCTGCATAGGACAGGCAGGTAGGATGGAGGACCCCACAATTAGCTTTTGCCCTTCTGAAATGAGGCTAAAGTTAGAATTCACTCTCTCAGCACACACCCAGGAAATGCAACATAGTGTTTTGAAAGAGAAAGCTGGGGGGACAGTTCACAGTTATAAAGTAAATACTAATTTATGTTCCTTAGTTTAGCTCATTAAAATATCTAAAAACTTGTAAATCGCCCAAACTTCCGGCATCCTTCGCAATACTGTTTTCTTTCATACTCAAATGTTGTCTTGATTTTTATGTATAAAGTGTGGACAAGCAGTCTACTGCTTGGGACAGCCTTTAGGAAGAGGAAAGTGTTCTTTCTTCTGTGTTTTGGAAGCAGTGAATGAATTTGGAGCAGTGGTTTGAATGGTTCATTGTGCGTGCATATGCCTCTGTGTGTCTAAGTAATCACAGTCGTTTCTTTATACAATTCTTCAAAGTCCTGGACAAGATCTGGGCTCCATGGATTTCAGTACAGTAAATGCATGTAATTCAAGATGGGAAGAAAGGAAAGGAGCATTTATTTTACAGATGGGGAACTGAATCATACAGAACTAAGACTGTCCAAAAATAATACAGAAAAACTGTGGCAGAACATGGATTCAAGCCTGAACTTTGTGATGTCTCACTTGGATCCCTAATTACAAGGCTGTTGTTAACTTTCCAAGTTGTTGTCTTACATGTAATCCTAGCACTTAGACCTTTAACTATTTTGCTACTAAATTAAACCTTTCTTTGCTCTGCTGGAACACAGAGCCAGAACACTAGTGTGACCAACTAGAAAATGATGATTTCACACCAAAGGTAGGGAGATGTGGCCAAATGGATACGGAGCAGTCTTGCAGCAGGCTGACCCATTAGGTGTTGCGTCAAGAAGTGCCACATTGCTGCCTTCCTGCACCTTTGTGATGTATCTCACACTTGTCGCCGCAGCGCTTGGTGTGACTGCAGCCGTGGTTATCGCTCAGGATCCTTGGCTTGAGGCACGGAGGCCAGCTGTGCTATTAGAGAAGTGCCATCGTGGGAAGCTGGGGCTGCAGCCAGCGTGGCTGTGATACCGGCACAGCTTCTGACATTCTTGGACACCTCTTTGCTGCTCTCCTCTTTCCCACTCTCGCTTCCCCCAGCCCATTAAACTGCACAGCTCAGATGAAAACTTCTATTCAGCAATCTTTTTTCCTTCCTCCCCCCATTCTTTCAACCATACGAATTTGCTGGAGGAGAAATCTGTGCTATCTCGGAAACATACGTGGGTGTGAAAGAGTGCACTAAGTAAGGCTTTTCTTAAGGTTAAGAAAACAGCAAACTTGTTCTGTGACATTCTCTCATCCTCTGGTGACCTGCGCAGGGCACAGGGAGTGTTACACCTATACCTGAAGCAAAAACAAAGCTGTAAAACATCTAAAACTCCACAGTTGTTGGGCGAGGTTGGAGTGAATGAGCAGGTGCATACCAAAGTAAACTTATCCTGGGTTGTGTTCCTGTCCTGTTTCATAAGCATTAGCCATGTTTTTGGATATGAAACTTCCAAGGAAAAAGGAAGAGTGGGGAATGGTGGCTGAGAAATTGACAATCACCAAGCTGCTTTGGCTTTCCCCAAGCAGCCCAGTAGGTGCTCTCTAGCTGCCTGATTACCAGCTTTTGGCAGAGATTTAAAAGCTGAGTATCTGTTGATTGTCAGGCCAGTGCTGTCAGTCACCTGTGTTCAGGTTAGTGCTTCAGGGAGCTGGCCAAATTCCAGGGGACAACTCTCCTAAATAAAGATATCATTCCTCTTTTCATTGGAACTAATGTTCTTCCCTCCTCCCTCAATCTCTTGTTCCTTCTTTGCACTATGAAAAAGCAAGGGGGCTCTGCAGAGCTTGTAGATGTTCAGATCCAGACCAAAATTTCATGTCCCTTATGGAAAAAAAGCAGCTTAAGTCTAGAAACCTTGAAATTAAGAGTGTTGGGGATTAATGTCTGTGCTTTTTATTTTTTCAGACCAGGATGAACTAAACAGACAGAAAAATGTAGTGAGTAATATGTGTAAACTCAAGCCTTTGGTATGTAGTCTAATCTGGCACAGCACCCAACTTGCCTGATGAATCTGCTTTATGTCAGCATGATGGGGTTTGTTGAAAGTGATGGTATCTTTTAGTAGACAAAGTAATTTAGTTGGCCATCTATTAGTAACATAAGACAAGCTTTCAGGCACATGAGCCCTTTTTCAGGACACCTGAAAGCTTAAAAGAAGGCATCACCTGTGCCTTCAGCTGATTTGCAGAAGCAGTTGGGAGCTTAAAGCTTACCCATTCTCACCACTCTTTTCTGCTTGTTCTAATAAAGGTTTTACTCTACTTTGTCTACATGATGTCTAGAAGCCATCTTATCCACCCAAGAGTGTCTTAACACAGAATAACATCCCAAAACAAATAAATTAACAGCAAAAGTTTCAGAACAGCTGGGTTTTGCGGGGTTTAGGTTTCAGGGTACCCAGCTTTGTTTTGCTGGTCATTTGTTCTGTGGTGCAGATGTTCTGCATTGACTTAAAATCAGAGCCTCTCGTGATGTCTGAAGAGTACCCCAAAGAAGATGTCTAAAGTTAGTAATCACTGTCAAAAAGCATAGATTTTGAAGTTAATTTTAATAAGATAAAGCACAATAAATTAGTTAAGCTGATCTCCTACGCTGTTTACCTTCAGTGAAGAAGAAATGAAGTTACTTAGTCACTTGCCTGTCTTGTGGGTTACAAGTGATAATGTCAGATAGCTACCAAATGCTTTACAACAATAACAGAATCTAACAACTGAGTAAGGGAACCAAAATACTCGAACTGGAGCTGGGAAAAACGTAATGAAAAACACCCTCTCTCATGAATAGTTTTGGTCCTCATTATAGATTAGTAGTTTTGTGAGATGATGTAGAAATGTTCCTTATTATCACAGCTTTATTGCCTACCTCTGTACATCTGTTCCAAAATTCATTTCAAAATGGCCAGACATTTCAATAATCTGGTGTGGCTTGGAATTTTCATATTGTTTCTGGTGCATTAAAATCTGGATGGAAAGCTGGTACTCTTAAATTTACAATTGCACAGACCGTACAACATCTGGGTAGCTTTGCTCTATTGCTTTCCCTGTTCCTTTAAATTTAGACTGAAGTTATGATGTGCATGAAAGGCTAAAGACCTTGTGTGTGGCAGGTGTTATTTCAAGCTGACAAAAATTCAGTAATATGTTCATTTTACTTTGATACGGCCTTTTACAAAATGCATAAAACTCTGCTTCAAACCTGGGCAAAAAATAGTTTTATTTTAAAAACAGGCAAATGGAGGATCTTCTGGCCTTGCAGAAATTACCCATCAACTTATGTATGTCTGTGTATGTGTGTATAAAAATATATCCATTAAAATGTTCCCTAAAATGTTATTTATTATTCCTTTAAATTAATGCTTCACATCTTCTCTGTTGAGACGCACTGATGTGCTTTTGGGAGGAACAGTGTGGGGTTGTTGCTTGATTTTTTGGGGGGGTTTTTTTGAGAATCGTAGCACTAAGGCAAATTTCAGACTTTTATATAGATCCCCTAGTATTACCTGTGTGAGTAATTACTCATTATTGCCAGTCAAACGATCATACTTCGACTTAAACTGATCTGCGTAAAGGAATCTTCAGCAGAGTGAAACCTCCTAGTTCCACTGGTCCCCACTGAGCTTGCTGCTTTACACGAGCTAAGATAGAGTTGATATAAGCCTCTTCTCCAACGCGTGCATAGCATCCTAAATATAGTCTGTATTAGAAGCCCTCTCTTTTTTAGTATTTGTATTTCTATGTTTTTAAAAAATAAAATAAACCAAAGCTCAACTCAGTCCATAACTATGAGAAAGAATGCAAACGTATTCATCCTCCCTGCACCTGGTCAAGCCCAAATCTTTGGGGGAAAACTACGTTTCTCTCAAATACTGCACACCTAAATCTGCTTAATGAATTGATGGAGTTTTCTGTGTTCTTGCTTATGTTTAGCAAGAGAAAAAGGGATTTGGGGGAAAGCTGTGCATGTGTGTCTTTCTCTAAGTGCGTATAACTAAATCCCAGCTCTCAGTTACTCCTTAGTCCCTTGGAGTCCATGTAACCTCCATTGTGAGATGTATCGGAGGGTGCTTCTGTATGAAATGCTGATTAAAAGTCCGATCCTGGTTGTGTTTGGTGTTACTTTCCAATGTGAGTGTAGTGCTATTTTGTCAGAACAGGTCTGATCAAACTAAATTTTCAACCTGACCTTCTCCTCACCCCTAATAACTTCCTGGTTCCTTGGTCAGAAAGAGATTTATGAGCAAGAACAAAGCATGATGTGTCTGTCCCAGCAGCGAGGGAAACCAGAAAACTTATTAAGAGAGAAGGAAGGGGGGAGAAGGGAGAGAATGAGAAGGAAGGCTGTGAAAGCAAGTCCTGGTTTCAGACACAAGCACCTCAGCTTCTGGTCTACTGTAATTACCCAGCCACCGAAGAAATAAAATGTTGAAAAATCAATTTCATAAAAAAATAAATGTTTTAAACAATTTGAAGAGCGCTCATAATTTTAAATCTCTCCACAATGTACACGTTTAGAGCCCTGATCAACTTCCAAGTGAAGTGCTCCAATAATTTTCAATTGTTCTGCACAGAAAAGGCTCCGAACCCCCATTTCACTTCCAAATGGAAGTAATCTTGAAAATGTGAAGCACACCAATAATTTTAAATAGCTTTCTCTGTCCAAACTTGCCTCTACTTCCATGCAGTTCCTAAAAACTCCAAATTTCAGTGTTTATTGACATTGAAAGAAGTTTTGCTTATAATCTGTAAAGGTGATTTTTGTCTATTATGTTAAAAGATTATGTATTTTTTTAAGTTAAAATTGAGGAGTTTTTTCAGGTTTTTGGTTACTGAAATTATGGGTCTTTGACCATTAAAAATGTTTCAATTTGTTCCTGTATTTAATCCAGCCAAAAAGTACAAATTGATGAGTATAGCTGTTATCATTGCCTAACTTACAGCTCTGTGCAGAAAGTGATTTTACATTGAACTGTAATTTCATCCACAAGGGCTTTAGACCTTATATAATTAAAATACCTCAATCCTCTTCAAATTAGAAAAGCAAATTGTTACATATCATAAGTAGGTGCTTTTCACTCTAATGACAGTCACTTAGATGATTTATGACATACATTATTTTATATCAAAGTACAATGAAATAGGCATTACCAAAGGTAATCTCAGTAATGTCTGAAAAGGGATCTCAAACCTCAGTGCAACAATGAATGCAGTATTTAAAATGCAAAACCCAAAGACATTATTATGGTTTTGATTTCTTATGCCATAGCTTCTCCTGATCTGTTATATTAGTACAGCAGTACAAAGGGTGTTTTGAATGTATTTTGCTAAGATAACAGACGGGAAAAATGAAATATAAAGTCAGATTTTATGCAGAAATTGTTATCAAAGGGATGATAAAGTAAAACTGCGTAATCGCAAGGAAAAACAATTGATGATGTACAAACTGAAATATATTGAGCTCATGGAATATGCTCATTTCCAGCTTTTAAGCCCCTGCATTATTAAAATGCATAATAAAATAAAATGCTTGGATAATGTATAAACAAATCAGACTAAAGTAGCTTCTTGAGTATGATTATTTTCATATTTCTGTATTCGAGATGAAGATTATCCCTTCTGTGTCCCCCACCCCTACTCCAGCGACCTATTCCAGAGCCTTGGGAGTCAACAGTGAGAATCCCTATGTCCTTGGTGTCCTTTGTGGCAGGCAAATGCTACACTGTAAGACTGCATCAGAACAGGGACAAATGGCTATAAATGAGAACAAATGGCTTTACATTGGCCATGAATGCATTTAGGCTGGAGATGGGGGAAAAGATGCTTAACCATCTGAAAGGTGAGACTGGTGCAGTAGGAATAATTGGAATTCAAAAAAATAAACAAAATTTAGCTTTCTATTTATTCACTTGAGAGGCTGGGATTTTGAGGGTTGCTTATGGTGGTGGTTCTGCAGCATCAGCCACCCCATGTTTTTCAGTCTGTGGCTTGCTGGAGCATAGACACTTCTCACCCCTGTAAAGAAGTAGTGTGGTGCAATGTCACTGCAAAGACTTTACTGAGAAACATAGTCCTGAGTAAAATACTCCGTGGTAGAGTTTGAGTATCTGCATGTAAGGTTATCAGCCTTGCAGGTCTTTTCCTATGTTGATTGCTGAATGGATCTGCTTGTGTGCTAAGTGGGCAGGTTTTGGTGTGCAAGTCCAAAAGTCAGAGAGGCTGATGGAAGTGGCATCTGAGTAAGTAAATGCCAGAGCTGCTTGACTTGGGATGAGCAACTATCAGGATTTCGGCAATTTTGGTGTATGGGCTTGAAGAGCATGGAGGATTGAGCAGTACAGAACCCACAAAAATGACTAAAGGGTTGGAAAACTCAATGTACCATGAAAAGGCTAGGAAACTCAGTCTAGTTAGCTTGAAGGTTATGGGAGAGTTGATCACCTTCTGGGATAACATGCATGGGAAACACAAGGATCATATTAAACGTGCCAGATCCCAGTGCTGTCCCCAGAAAGGGTTTTGAGAGACTTGAAGCCTGTCCTCTAGCCCTACTGCAGGGCAGCTCCATCCCCACTTTGTCCCCTCATGACCACCCATGTTTGGTGGAGCTAGATCAGTTCAGACTCGAAACACAGCAGGATGAAGATCATGAACCTCCCAAGGTCTGAGAGGGAAAGGCAACACATTCCTCATCATTAAGGAAGTTAAACAGGAGATGTCAAGTTTTTGTCAGAGAGATCTTCCCAGGAACCGTCTCTCGGAGCACTATGGCCTGCACCAGCTGAGCATGTTGGTCCCTCATGTCTTCATAATCGATGGCTTTGTGGTTTGGTGCTTTCTTACTGAGGCCCAGCCTGAATGTGCTTAGCAGTTTGCCTCTCATTTGCGTCAGCATCTAAATAAAGATGAAGCCATTTTTCCTTCTCCTTTCAAGATGAGCCATTAATTTTATAACAGAGAAGAGCAATCTGAAGACATATAATTAAGAGCACGTTTTTAAAAATTTCTGAAGAATTTTGTCTTGGTGTTCAGCAGCCATAATCGGGGAGGAAGTTGTAAAGACTCTTAAATGGCAGCAGTCAGACTTCCAAAGCGTCCTCAGCAAGATTTCCCATCACTCAGAAAATCTGGTCGCTGTTTTACATACCAAAATGGAACCTTAGGGGGTTTAAAAACATAACAAATTCACATTCCATTTTGAATAAAATTCCCTTCCCATGCATGTACTCAACGTGCTACTTGGAATGAACACTGTTTCCAGAAAAATACCCTCTATCTTGAGACTAATTTCAGATTTAGCCCTGACAAACTGTGGTCCATCAGTGCTGGCTCATTGTTCTGCCCCAGTCTCAGTGGAGAGAGTGGAGGCAGTAGTCTGTGGTGTTTTGGTGTGGCAAGTGTCCCCTCCAGCTTCACAGCTAGAATATCAAAGGCTCTGCCCATTCCCCTGCTTGTACTACCTATTTGAAAGGGTTGAACACATCAACCTTGCAAAATCTGTTTTCTGCTGTGCTGGGGGTGGGTGAGGGATGTGAGGGCAGAAGAAGCTGCAGTGCTGCTGGGTGGATGCAGAAATACTTCCACGTATGTCAGATGCATCTTCCAGCTTTTAATGGTGGATACTTTAATCTGCCCAACTTGATCAACATCTAGCTGTTTGGTTCCTGGAGTGTCACCTTTAGGTCTGTTAAAGCACTCGCCTACAAGCTGTTGTCCGCTATCACCTCATACTGTAGCACTGCTATCTGGCATTTAGTAAGTACTCAGGATCCTGAGATTGTATTTTTGGGAGAATTAGAAGCCTTCTGGTTAAGGCTCTTGTCACCATCATTGTAGAGCTCAACTTTACTGGTTTTTTTTCTTACATCAGTGTATTTTATTTTGGACAAATTCTGGCATTAGAGAAAAATCCAGCATGATGAGCAGCTGTTTGTGCTTCTACATGAAGTGTTTTAATTTGGGAACAGTTAGGAGGAAAAGGAAGGGGAGCTTTCCTGGATGACAGTAAATGACTGTGATGGGCGTAGTTAGGTATGATCAGTCTCATAGTCTAGTCAGTCTCTATATCTGCATGCTTAGGTGGGTCTAAAGGGGGGTTCCTCCTTGTATCTCTTTTTGTCTTGCTATGATCTCTCATGTGGCAGGTGGGATTAGGCAGTGAAGTCCTCGTGTTACATCCTTTGCTGCTCAGCAGGCAGCAGTGGTGTCACTGCATGATCAGAGACACAATTCAAGTGTAGTGGCAATGCTGCTCAAATGCTGATGGAAAGCTTGACCTGAAAGCATGTGAGAGAAAGAGGCACATGCAGGCAAAAGCAGAGCATCAAATCAGCCCAAACAGAGAAGCTGTTTTAGCTACAGGCACAGAGAAAAAGGACTACAGGAATGAGTCTGAGGCTGTTGAAGTGTACTATGATGCTTGTGTTTCACCTCAGTGTGTGCTTAGCCTGCTCCAGCTAGGATGACCTCCTATGGTCAAGTAGTTCTGCTGCTGCCAGCCGAGATGGTCTGTGGGATTTTCAGTGGTCAATGGTTACATGAGTGAACAAACCAGCAACTATAAATGTGACCTTGTGCTTGAAAGAAGAAATGCTTCCCTATCCTGCCATTGCCTGGAAACCTTCAGTGGCAAAAATACATGCAAAGCTGGGAGCTCCTGAGCAGCACTGCTCTGCAGGGATCTCCTGATGATGATGGCATGGCAAAGAGCCAGGAGGAAAACTCTCAGAAGGGAATGTGATGTGAAGGCAAAAAGCCATTAGTATGTAGAGCTGATGACTGCACCTTTGAAGGCGAGCAGGGGGACTTTTTTAATGGCACTGGTGAACCGTTTTGACATGGATTAACTGGACTTTGGAAGCAGAAGGCTGCTATTGTTTAAAAGTGAAACTTTTTTTTTAATTGCGTGTCTTCTACTGCTTTCTGTAGAAACATTACCTGCTGGTTGCTGGCTTCCAGGCTTAAAACTGTTCTCTTGCTCAAGACTGGCAGATCCCAGTTCCATTGCTTTTAGTTCTGCAAGGATTCCTGCCAGAGAAACTCTGGAGAGGTGGTGTTGTTTTTAAGATGTGATGAAACATAGCAAATAGAGGAAATACATAGAGCTGTAATAAGGGTTTCTTTTCTGTTTTACCAAAGAGGAAAAACTATAGCAATGAGATCTTGGGTTTAGGATAGTATTATGGGATTTAGGTTGAAGGAGGGATAACTGATGCTTGTCTCAGCTATGTGATGAAGTTGAAGCCAGCACCTACTTCATACAGCAGCTTCTGGGGAGGAGGAGGTTGTTAGTATGCTTAATGGTGGGTCTGGGGATCCAGCAGTGACTGTCCTCACATAGAGACACTTGTGTGTTATCTATTTTTGTAGCATGGAGTTACAGTCATTCTTTGCCAGTATGCCTTTGAAGAGAGTTCTTTACCATGACACGCTAGGGACGACATACCTCTGTGGTCAGTGGGAAGGCAAGTCTTGGGACTTGGAAGTCATCTAGAAGACTTTTTTCAAGGACAGGTAGTGATAGGACAAGGGGGAATGGCTTCAAGCTGAAAGAGGGTAAATTTAGATTAGATATTAGGAAAAATTCTTCACTTTGAGTGTGGTAAGACAGTGGCACAGGTTGGCAAGAGAAACTGTGGTTGCCCCAGCCCTGGCAGTGTTCAAGGCCAGGTTGGATGGGGCTTGGAGCAACCTGCTCTAGTGGAATGTGTGTCTGCCCGTAGTAGGGGAGTTGGAACCAGATGAATCTTAAAGTCCCTTCCAACCCAAACGATTCTATGTTTCTGTGATCTATCTGGGACTTGGAAGTGACCTGTTCTGCTCTTCTTGTTTTGTTTTTCATGAACTCATCTGCTCTTGTAGTGCATTTGTCTGTAATATACTCATCCTCTGGAAAGGTAAATAAAATAAGCCAAGAGAATTGTTTTGAGAGCTGAAGTTTTGTTCTTGTAATATGAGACATCCCAAAGAATTTAATTCAAATGGGGACTTGCTGGGCACTGCTTTCTCTTGCATCTAGCTGCTGTTGGGTGCAGGAGAGGTCAGGGTCATCTCAGAGCTTGCTATGAAGCCTGTGTTGTACCTGACTCTGTTCCAGCTACATCTGCAATCACTAGTTTCTGTTTTCTACCCACCATTAACAAGGTACTTTGTACTCTGATCCTTCCCTGGGCCATCTATATGCCCTTGTCCTCCAGCCATGCTTCCTACCCTGTGTAAAGCAGAAGGGGAGGCAACTGCATTGGCTCTGCCGCTTTAATCTTGCAGTCCAGGTGCCCTGACTTATCTGTTCTGAACCTGCTGGAGATGTCCCAAGAGGACCAAAAGCCCTTTCCTCCCTTTTTACTCCAAAGCTTGCTGCTTCTGAGCTGTATCACATGGCATAGAGAGGCAGGTCATTGGGGACCTTCCAGTCCTTCTGGTCCAGGTCTGCTATCAAATGGGAGAGGATTGCTAGAGAGCTATGGAAACTCAGTGACTATTCAGTGGCCCACACTACTACTGCTGAAGCAGTAATTCATCTGCCTCAAGGGAACTGGTTTTCATCTGCCTGCTCTGTTAAGTGTGCTTTTAGGGGCCATGCATAACCCACAGAGCCTGGGAGGTGGTGTGGGTCTCCTGCAGAGTGGGATCCCTTCATGAATCATGAAGAGCTGCACTGATTTCTACCTGGGGTCAATACAGCACCATTCCCCCTGGCCTTGCTTGGTTGCCATGCTGCAAGTGATTTTGAGAAGAAGTAATATGTGTTCGTGCTTCAACATGATATGAAAAATGTCTTTATATTAGAAAGTCTGTATTTTATTGAGGTTTGCTTCATATTAGTGTCATAGAAGACCTTGATTTTAGTATAACAATATGAATGTGCACGTGTAATTTCTCTTCTGATCACATTAATGCTAAACCACTGTACATGGTAGTAATGTTAAACTAATGTGACAGAATAATACAAGTATAAAGTGATGTAAAACCATTAATATTATAGAAAGTTATTCATTTTATGCAAAGGATTCTAAGGAGTAATTTGAATAAAATTCCTTGTCTCTTTCTCTGATCTAGTTGAGCTACTTTGATCAAACGATGATAAGTCTGATCAACAAACTTAATATTAGCTGATTTCCATACAATGACTTCTTGTTCTTACTCCTGCTCATGGCATAGCTCAAACCAAGTTCACTGCTGTTGAGCTCCACTCTCTGCAGTGTCTGGTCTTCTGGTATAGAAAGAAAAGATACTGAGATCAGAGGTGAAGCAATTTATAGAGTATTGGTATCCTGGTCCATTTTGGCATACATGTTTCCCTAGTCAAGTTGAAAGGGCATGTAAAACTTGAGTGAATCAGGCTGTAAATGTTTAATGGTATGACTTGCTCCTTAAATACAATAATGGAGCAAGTTGCAACCACTAGCAAAAATGACTGCGTACTGGGTGTAAAAGTAACCTTTCACAGCAGATTTTGGTTTCACTCAGAGAGCTGCATAGCATTTATTTTAACTCCCTGCAAACTTTAGGTCCCTGATTAAACAAAGTAGGAGCTCAATGATATGGAGACGTGTGTTTCACTGACTTAATCAGATCATTGAAGACAGCCAACAAGAATATATAGTGTGTGAAAAGCCAGATTTCCAGTGAAATGAAATGAAAAGTTTCAAGGCTGTGGATTTAGGAATAGCCTTTCTTTTGTGGCTTTTGGTTTAGTGTATTTGTCAGATTTTTTTATAAGAACATTATTGCTTTAAGAAAAAAAATTAAACCCTGAGAAATTACTCTCAGTCTAACGAGTTCTTTTCCACTGACTACAGACATCATTAGGGGATGGCTATAGCCCGAGGCTGTGCATGAACTTTTTCTTCTAACTGTACACTTTATGTATAATTTAGCTTTCTTGCCTAAATTATTCAAGCAAATAGTGAGTGAAAATAATGGAGTTCACTGAAACCTTCCACAGTATTAAAATAAAACAGTTTTTTACGTTGATTTGAATTTTTAAGCTTTTTAATCATGGATTTCAAATGGAATACGCATATCTTCAGCTCTTCTCTGCTTGTCCCCTTGTGCCTTTTTTCAGTAAAAGAAAAGAAGAAAGGAAATGAACTTCAGCAAATACCCCATTAATTAATAAATGTTACTTATGACTACTTGAAATAGAAGTAATGGTAGTTAAGCAAACCTATAGACACAGAAAATACATTCACCAAGTACTGAGCTACAGGCAGTGTTACCTCTCTCACCCCAAATAACGGTTTCGTGTTTAAATACTGTTGGGTTCCTTTAAGCTTAAAAATACTGAGAGGGAACTCCATGCAATAGAAGTAAACTCTAAAAACTAACACAAAGGCTATAATTTTTTCAGATAATATTTTTCTAGTTTAATATCAGTATTCAAAAAAATTCTTGCTTTGAAATACAGGGGCCTGATTCCATGCTAGGAATTTGGTACAGCTTGAGGAGACCCTGCAGATTTCTTCCAGGTGAAGAATCAGCACTAAATGTCTACAATTGTAGCCAGTTCTCTGCAATCATGCACCTCACATTCACTTTATAGGCTATTGCTGATGCTATTACTAATGTGATAAGTACTGTGTCTAAAACGAGATAGATAAATGAAGTGTATGCTGTCGTGAAAAAACACCCTGTGGAAATTAAGGCATCTTTGTAATAATATCTGCAAGCAGACCTCTACAGTTCCATGGCTTAGGTATGTTGTGCTTTCACTGAACGCCTGTTACAACTAGCATAATGATGATTTTCTCTATATGATGGGAAAGGAGCCGTGTCTAGACACCTGCTAGTGCCTAGACTCCCAAGATGGGATTCAACTCTGCAACCCATTGCAGATCAGCCAGTAGTGAGGAATCTCTCTGTGGGATTCAGACCAGGCTCTCTTCTTGACAAGTATGACATGAGGCAGAGATAAGTATAGCTTTACCTGATTTCACCCCCAGGTGTACACTGACTAATGTCTGCAGTTTGTCAGTGGGCTTTGGATTAATCCAAAGAAGTCAAATACGTCTGACATTGTTCAGTGCCTGGTGTAGCTACTGTCTTCCAGCTCTGTTCTTATGCAGTGTGGCACCTCCTGGATGCACAGCACTTGTTTACTCAGACTGAAGAAATACTGGGTGGTCTAATTCAGGAGCTTCTGCCCCAGTCTGAATTTGTACCCAGGGTGTCCTCCCAGACCTGGAAACTGGGCTGGATTTAAAAAAAAAAGGTGTTTCTGGTGATATTTTATTATTTATGAGCAAAGCAAAGAAATACTACAGGACTGGAATGGTGCCCAAGGAAGTTGTGAATGCTTCATCCCTGGCAGTGTTCAAGGACAGGTTGGATGGAGTCTTGGGTGGCAAGGTTTAGTGCAAGGTGTCCCTGCCCATGGCAGGGGGGTTGGAACTAGGTGATCTTAAGGTCCTTTCCAACCCAAACTATTCTATGATTCTTTGACTGACTATCTTCCATGCTTAGCTAAAGCCCTTCACAACAATGACAAAGTAAACCAACAGGCAAGAAGAAACAAAAGTTTGCTGAACTTTTTCTGAATTATTGAAATGGTGTTGTGTGACATGGGTTAAAATAGACCAGTTTGTTCTTTGGTTTCATCAGTTCTGATCCACTGCCTCCTGCTCTTTGAGTTTTCAGACTCAAGAAATTAGATACATGCAAATTAGTTGCCTTTTAATTTGAACGCCCAGCGGATGTGGATCATTACAAAGCCATCACACTAGATTATTGTCACATCTGAACTGTGCCTGTATGATGATATGCTGCCTGCCTCGGTACAGCAATGATCCTCTGTGCTGAGCTGAAGTGGTCCTCAGGTCTAGATGTTGCAACTCTCCTGCACTTGTATTGCAAAGTGCTGGCACAGCACAGGTAGCAGCAGGCAAAGATACCTGGAAACAAAAAATAATGGGATTTGTTCTTCTTTGGAAACAACTTTGAAAAGATGTTCACTCCGGACTCTTTATTACTACATTTTTTTTCTTTCATGACTGTTTCTTTCAAGGGGGAATTGATTTCTGATAAGAGCAGACTTTTTTTAACGTTTTGGGTTTATTTAAAAGCTGCTGTCCTGATTGTACAGGGGTTTTTTTGTCACTGTTAGGCTCATGGTATATCTCAACTGCTTGCTGTCACTTCTGCACCTATATGTATCAAGCTTAGTTGCATAAATTAATTAAACCAAATACTTACAATTTAATCCCAAACAATTGTATTTAATCCCACAAAGTGTATTCAATCTGTGGTTTTGCTGAAGAACTCTATGAAGAAAAGCACAGTGATTTTTGCAGTGATGGCTATTGACTGTAAACTTAGAAAAGGAGCAGTAGAGCTACACAGCCTGGAGGTTCCTCCCTTGTTTGCATTTTGGTCTTACAACTATGCAGTGTTTGGTGTTGCACAAGAAACCAATATTCTCTTATTATCGTGCATCAGTCTTTTCCCCTCTAGTTAATGCAAGAGATGATATAATGATGTAGTGATTCAGTGGAAAGTACCTTTTTACTTGTCTACATTTATTTAACTGCTCTTGAGTTCAGTACTAGGCAAAAAAAGGAAAAAATCTGGCTAAAGCAAGGAAGAGTTACAGAATTGGGAAGGATAATATTCCAGTGGAAGCATACAGAACTGAGCTGCTCAGTTAATTACCCAGTGAGGTCTAGACTGTGAAATCCTTTGACAGTACGACATCCTTTTCCCACTAAATTCATGTTTGCCAAAGCCCAGCTCAACATCACATGAGAAAATTCTCCTTCCAGGGATGTTCAACATATCGTACATCTGCAAGATCAGCATGGAACTACTCAATTCCCTGTTTGTGTCAGGAGATTAAAACGCTTGGTAAAGCTAAACTGATTTCTCATTGCATCTGGCAGAGTAGCTGTTTCCTCTCCTTTTTCTCCTCATTCACTACAGTTTTCCCTTCTCTTTTTAAAATTTGTTTGACTGGAATAGGTTTCAGTTGTGTTGGTGTTTTATGGTATTTGACTGCCTTCATGAGGTTATCTGTCAGCTAAAAATCCAAGTGTCTTGGAAGTTCCTGACTCGTGCTTGCTGTCATGAGGCAGCGGAATCTGTGTCCCTCATTTGTGTTTTTTAGTTGGCTGGTAGGTTTTGTGAAGTTTGTGCCCATGGAAGACAGCTCTGGCCCTTTATAGGCTGTGGTATTGCTCCATGCTGCTTGTTCCATCAGTCAGTTTACCTGAAACGTAGTCTGCTGCCTGTCACAGCCTCCCTGTGGATATTTCATCTGTGTGTGTGTTTTTAAGGGAATTTCCAGACTTTAGGGAGAACCTTTCAACAGGAGAGGAAAAGGCAGCTGTGCCTAAGCGTCCCGTGGACGTGATGAAGTACACTTACTGATACATCCAGTAAATGGGATTTTTATGTCGCTCTCAGCCCTTGTCACTGCTACTCAGAGATAGTTTAATGGCAGAGCCGATGGGGCCGTGGCCCTGTCCCCCCAAACACTATGGGACCCTGGCTTCTCATGTCATCACAGAAGCCTCCATCGTGGCATGCAGCCAAAGGGTATTGTGAGTATGTGTTACCTGGGGAGAGCTCAAGGAGTTCCCTTGAGTCATGGAGGGGACTCACTAAGCCACACCATCTTCAGATGTGATGCAACCACTCTCATGCCTGGCCCGTGCCACATCTAGCCCAGGTCTTGGGGAAATGTTGCCCCTTCTCATGAACATTTGGCAGCTTTTGCTGCTTTATGGAGCAAGTTACCTAATAGGAGAAAAATCTCAGGTTTGCTCCTCCTTTTCTGCATGAGACCAAGGGCAGCCCATTTGGAACCACTAATAGGTCCATCAATTACTCTCACATTGAGTTTGGTTTTGCTGCAGGTTGCCTGGCCTTGCAATGACCCCATGCAGATTTTTGCTCTGCTCTCCCTGGCTTGTCTATCTAATTCAAGCTAGCTTGCTGCAGAGCTCTCTATCTTCTTGCCTCTCTAACTTGTATTCACCCAAAACTTACCTCTTCCACCTTTTCTTTCTTTTTTTTTATCCTTAGCACTCTTTCAGTTAGGCCTGGGCCAGTAAGGATGTGTTGAGTTGCTTGTTTGTCCTAATGCACAAACACATCACTCTATTCTGTGTTACCAGACTTAACTGCATTGCTTTTAAACATTGAAGGCTAATTAGTGACATTTCTGTTGCTCTGAAAATACTTACAAATTTCATTCCAAACTGGCTAGGAAACAAACAAAATTTGGCCTCGATATTTTTCATAAAATTGCCAGAAAATGAAGGGTTGGCTGCTGCTTACAGCACTTGCCTCAGACTTGTTGAAGGGAACTGAATGCACATGAATGACCTCACCCATAAACATGTCTCTTCCTTTCTTCATGAACATTTAATTATGGGTGACAAAGGGACAACCCCAGCAAAAGAAATTTATGGCAACCCTGCCTAAAGCTTGGTGTGTTAAGATATTTTTGCAAGGATGTGGGAGAGACATTGGGATCACAATCCTGCTCTAGCATAGTCATAGTTAGGTTTGAATGTGTGGTTTGATCCTGGGTGAGTGGCTTAAATCCCCAGGCTCTCATTTTGAGAGAGAAGCCAACATCGGTCCCTTCTGTAGAATTGTCCCACTTCCTTAAAAGAAAAAAAAAAAGGTAATAAAAAGTAAGAAATATTCCCCAGCTGTATGTGAATGTGCTGCTGTTTAGAGGTGCCTTGCAAGAAGTAGGCAAGCAAGGTCTCAGAGATCTCAGTTAGCTCTTCAAACCAGTGCTCTTCAACTATGGATTTGGAGACCATAGGAAACCTGCTGTGCTCTATGAAACTGTTGTAAATGTATTTTTAAAATCCATGCATGTGCATTTGTGCACATCTAAAATGCAAAGAGATGGCAAATGGAAAAAAAAGAGCAAGGGGGAGACTTGTCTTTCCTTTTACTTGGTTTTATGGAAGGTTACTTGGACCTTGGATCACAGGAAGGTTAACCATCATCCCTCTACTCATTGAACTACACAATACAACAGCAGCAGTGGTGTGAAAAATCAAGCATTCTAGGTCATTTGCTTTTTTTTACAAGTGTCTGTAACAAAATGTTTTGTTTCAGGTCTAATGGAACATTTCATTTTCAAGCTAAATAAATTTCTGTGTGTTTGGTTTGCTTTTGCAAGAAATAAACACTTAAATCTGGGTCAGGTGGATAGAGAATTTTTCCCTTCCTTCCCCCCAGTTTATTTTTTCAGGAATACACTATTGAGTCTCTCATTCTCTTAAAACTTTTCCCTCAAACCTTCTTTTCCATTAAACTTTACTTTCTTCTCTTTGTAAAGCACTTTGTGATGTTACTTTTGAAAGCTGCAACATTAAAATGTGTTTTATTGTGATGCATTTACTTCAGGGCAGTGTATTCCATGTTCTGCCAGTCCTTATACTCTTCTGCAGGTGCCTGTAAGTACTTGGGAAACGCAAAAACTCAAACCAGTCTGTTCAATTTAAGAGTTTTAGCTTTGTTACATCTCGGTTTTATCATTTATTTTATTGTGCAGAATTCTGAGGGGGGATAAAGTGGTGGGTGAATAGAGGAGACAGGAAAAAGAGGGAGGGTGGCCTTGTTTGGACCCACTGCTCCAAGACGAATACAGAAGTGAAGGTTCATGGCCCAAAATGTTTTTCAGGTGCTTTTAAAAAGGAGCTTATCCTATTTTTGGAAAGATAAGCTCCTTTTAACAGATACCATGGTCCTGAGGGAGCAGGAAGCTGTGTCTTCTCACACAGGCTCTGCATGATATCCATAGGCAGTACACAAATGTCCAGAACCTGCTTTGTTTCGAAGTTTGGTCAACCTAAATATGAGGGATGGTTTTAGGAGAGTGAAAGCAGCTCCTTTGGGAAGTCCACGCAGTCGTTACCCCATTGCTATGACTGCCCAGGGCTACTGATCAGCATCAGCCTTAAGAGCACTAGGGATTCTGGGACACATCTCAGGCTTTGTCCAAACATGTAGCTGACAAGGCGTATCAATACCTGCCTAGTCAGTCAGAAGAGAGAGGGGGGAAAGGCACCATATCAGGGCACAGCGCACACCTTCATGTCTTGAAACCTGTTTAGAAGCTAATAGCACTTAAAACCGGCTCTTGGGGATGCTCTTCAAAGTCTGACATCTCAGAGTGGTGTCTTGGGAACAGGATGGTGGCGGAAGTGAAGAAATCCTACAGACACCTCTGCCACACTGATGGCACCCTCTTGTCTTCAACCTGATGTTCTTTGAGGCTGTTTTTCCACCTGTAAGTGTTATTTCAGAGTAGTGACATTCCTCAGTAGCCATTGGTTTTTTCCAAGTGAGATACACAACAGATGGTTACACTGGTAAGATGTGTGTGTTTTTCTCATGAGAAAAAAAAATGTGGCCAACCTTGCAACTCTGTTTTGCATTAACCACAGAGGTGTAAAATGCTGCCAAATTTGAACACATTTTTATTTCTCTCCGGCTTGGCTTTGTACGACTGCGACTGACTAGGGAAGGTGCAGAGAGTGAAAAGTCAGGCCTGGGTTCACCAGGGAAAGGGAAACTGAAACATCGTTTGAATTGAAATTCTCTCCAGAGAGGAACAATGTTCCTGCTCTCTTCCTCTTGCTGCCCGCTCTTTCTCCTTCTGCCCTTTTCTTTCTGTTAGTGCTCTTTACAGGTAATTTTACAATCTGACTTTTGAACCACATCTTCATCCAGCCACTATTTCTCCACCTCATTCAGGGAACTAGCTACCCACTTCTTTTTTTGCCTAACAGAGATTATTTTGCAGGAATACTGCTAGCCCCTTGCTTCTTCCCCAGTCAGAAATCTTCTGGTTTATGCTACTTGCTATTTTTGAGTCCTGTATATTTTGCTGCAAAGGCTCATACCTTGAGCATCGTCATCCTAATGCACTGGGTATGGTCTGAAACAGCAGCAAAACATGATTCCTGCCCCAGATATCTTCCATTCAGACAGTCCATTTCCTAACCTGTATTAGCAGAGGCAAAAATGGGACAAAAGAAAACTCCACTGCAGGGGCCTTGAGGTTTTCACATGTTGATGTTTCTCGGGCTGGCAGCCTGCCCCACTACACCATGCGGCTCTTTAAGAGGTGGCATTTCAATACCACATGTCCCAAAAGGATGGGGAGGAGAGGCAGCAGAGCTGATGGCCCACCCTGGGTCGAGTCCTCAGCCAGGAGAACCTCTGGAGACACAGGCACAGCTATCGCCGATTATTTCTTTTATGTTTTCCCTCCCGCTTTGTCATTATGCTTCAGCTTTGAAACTGAGCTTTGTTTCAGCCTGGTAGCCCGTGGCAGTGGACTGGAGAGAGGAGACTTTTACTGAGCTACCAAAGGCATTGTGTGCACAGGAAGAAAATGTGTGAAGAATTGAAATTATATGGTTGTACTGGGAGTTTGTTGTGGTGGTAACATTCGCTCACATCTTCTGGTAGCTAATGGAGCATGGTGGGATGATCTGAAGATGAAATGAGTCTGATATGCTGGGACATGACAATTTAAAAAGAATGGTGAAATTATATTTCTTATTTTCCTTTGTGCAGAGAGAATGCATCTTGGCTCTCAGTACAAAGTGTGTGATTGTAGGGTACTTCCAGTCTGGGTCTTGCCTTCAAAATAGAAGCCACTTTGCCCGCTCCTCTTTCACTTTTGTTTTATATCTGCAGACTGTGCACAAAACACCCAGTAGAGTCCAAGGGCCAGATCCTGAGCTGCTCCAGGCCAGTGCTCAAGGGCAGCACTACCAGGTGCTTCTCCATTTGTGAGCCGCCTTTGGCTTTCATGGAGATGAATGGCATCAGGGTGTAGGAAGGCAGACAAGGGATATTTCAGAGGTGTTACTTCCAGCAAAAGATAAAATGGGTTGAACTAAGCTTTGGTGATGCTGGCATTCAGAAGAAACTGTTTTATTGGGAAAGTGGTGCAGGACAGGTGAGAGTTGAAGTCTGCCTGAGTGCAGAAATATCTGTTTTCAGCATATCTGTAATCCTAGCAAGGGCAAAAGGGATCCTTTATCCCATCGAAGGGATTTGCAAGCAGGTTGGTATGTGGAGTTTTGTTAGCCAAGCTATTTGGTTGAAGTTGTTTAAATGTCATCAGCCAAATAAAGCACACAGTATATTTTTTGCTGTCCCCTAATTGGCTGTCAGGTACATGCTTCTAATGTGAACACATGCCAGGTGAAATGGCACATGAATAATATCACAGGTGACACCTTAAAACTCTCTTCTCATGAAGATGCATGGTGATGAACCCACATCACAGGAGAATGTGTGCTGGTAGGAAGCACAAAAGGAGTGTTAGCATTGCTGGGACAAAGTGATAAAAAGAAAAATAACATCAGAGTGAACATTCCTAGAAATGTCTTTTTCAGTAGTCATCCATTCCTAATAATCACTGTGATTTTTATGAGAGTCATTCTGAGCCCTAACTCCTTCAGTTGAACACGGAAGTAATTACTTGTGTAGATACCCTTAATTTGCCTTCGTGTGAATGAAAGCTGGATGCCAGCTTAACTTATGTGCTTTCCCTAAATGCTTTTATAGGGGTTTTTTTTCCCTTCTTTTTGAAGATCAAAAATGAGAGCATCCACTGAATATGATAAGAAAGAGAATGTCGCTGGTTTTGGCTGATTGCACTTTTTTGTGTCTAATGAAGAGCTTGCTACTTGTGAGCAGGGAGAGGATTTAATGAATCACAAAAGTACATAATTTATCGTAGAATGTATTCCACATATTTCAGAGCAAATTCCACGGAAAATATATGAGAGTTGTATTTCTATGAATCAGACTCTCGGAATATTTCCTTAGAAACAGCTTGTCCTACATTTTTATAAAGGAGCTGCAGCATTTATAGTACACCATTGAATTAACATTTTGTGGTTAAAAATGCAGGCTGAGAAATTAAAATGATATTTGAAACATAAATCCTGCGTGCTAACAACTATCGTTATAGAAGCCAGCCAGAATCAACAGACAGAGCTTGTTTTCTGCAGGGCTCTTTCTGGAGACCAGTTCTCAAAAAACATCTGTGCAAATGCAGGGGGGGTAAAAAGGCCCCACCAGGAATAGAAGCCATCAGTGGTTAGGTGTGTTATAAATACATTATTACTTCATTGTAATGGTATACAGGCTTTGGCGAGACTGGGGGTGACCTCACTGGCTGTCAGGCCTTGAGTTACTCCCAGGGAAGGAGTGCACTGGATGGGATGCCCGCCCGGCACTGCTTCAGCAAGGAGTGAGCAAACCCAGATAACACAGAGGGACTCCATGTCTGTACCAGTAGGAGCTGTTGGGTTGGATTCATATCAGACCTGGCAACAAGGGGTTTTGAGAGCTTTGGCTATCCTGGTTCCAAACTCGATGTGCAGAAATCTTGCAGTTACTTGCTGAGCAGTTCTGACCCATGCCTCTTCCATCTCAATCTCTAGTGCTTTTCTGAGACTGTCTTTGCAAAACAAAGTCCTGTTCTCACTGCTGAGTCTTGGCTAATGATTTTAGGTACTTAGCTTCAGACGAAATTTTTTCCTAAAATGCCAGGGCATCAGTCTTCTTTAAAATCAACACATATATAGTTTTGGACACCCTAAATCATGAGCTGCTGCAGAAAATGCTGGCCAATTTCTTAGGGCTTTTTTTTTTTTTTTAGTCTTATTAAAACACATTTTTGAGTTATGAGAAAAAGCTCAGCCTCCTCCTAGAAGAATTTTGAGCAGAAGTGAGAATATTTTGCAACTAAGGAAAACAGAACAAACTGCAACTGGAGATAGCTTTATAGGGATAGAGGTTAGGTTTATCTTGTATTGTATTACTGCTTAGCAGAACGCTATAAACAAATTTGTGTGATCTGAAGTGCTCTGCAAGTATAGACTTGTAGACCACCTCCTGTTTTCAATCAAAACTGGTAAGAATAACAGGAGAAAGGGTTCAATATATCAAGACCATGGCTGCAAGCATAAAGTTAATTGTACTAATTGAGGATTTTCATTATGTTTTGGTGATGTTTTGGACTCCCTGTGGTTATGGGAACTAGACAGGAAGGTGATGCTGCAAGAAGGGATGCGGGATTTGGTCAGTAAGACACAAGTTAGTTGGAGCTATCAAGCTGCTTGGTAGGTAGCAGGGGGGACTGCTGAAGGTCGCATCACTCCTGCAGCTATTACTGATGGCTGCGGCTTCAGGCTGGTTCTTCAAAGCCAGGCAAGTAATCCAAAGGGCAAATGCCCTAGAACTAAATGAAATCCATGACCAAACACAGCTAATAGGTACTTTGATTGTCTTGCCTTCTTTTGTGGTCATCACAGCTGGATCCCTGTGCCTGACACATCTGTGTTGCTCAAAAATGCTCCATGCTAGCTGCACATCATTTCTACTGAAACCAATCCAAAACCCCAAGAGGCTGTAGAAGCCTCTAGAATATTACACAGTTAAAAACAATTGTCTTCCTTAAGGCCTTTCCTAGCTCAGTCCCCTAAATATGTAGGGCTGCTGGGTCTAAATCCAAACTGCACACAACATCCTTTGGGATGCCATATTCAAACACTTCGTATCTCTGCAGCCACTTGAGGCCAACAAAATGGACCTCACGTGGCTTTCTGGCTTGTCTTACCTGCATAATGCAGATCGTTGATGGTGAGCCTGTTTTATCCAGGGGTATTTTAAGAATATAATAATATAATAGTCTGTTATTAATAGAATCAGAAAATAAGCAACAAGAAATAATCAGAAAACTTCCAATTTTTTTTTTAAATCAGAAATAAAATATCCTCCCTTCTTAGAGAAGACACGAAGCTGGTGCCATGACTGGTGCTGATCTGAGTTTAAATCTACAATCTCCCAGAGGAGACCAGCAACTTCCACTCAAATGGTCATCTTGTTCATGTAGGCAATGGGAAAATATCCCCTGTGCCCCTTTCCTTAAAATTGAAGGGAAGGAATCAAAGCTTCTTCTGCTCTTATCTCTCCTTTCTCAGAGTTACACACACCCTGTGGCATGAGAGATATCCACAGAGGGTTTTGGTGACCAAGGCAGGACAGTAAGCTTGGACTTGGTGCAGCCTGGTCTGTAGGTTAGGATGTTGAATGAGCCTTGTAACAGCACGGATCCAGCTCAGCATTGTGGTTGCAGCCCTGCCATCACTTTACATCACGTTAAGCACGCTGTACAAGCATTTGTTTGCCAGTTCAGAGGCTGTAACAATATGTCTTTATTCCAGAGATGTTTTTTTCACAGCTCAGTAAAGCTATTACAGTTGAATATGGAGAAAAAAAGGAATAGCAGGGCATTTTCAAGATTTTATTGCCTTTTTTTTATGTTTGCCCCCCCTCCTGTTAAGTAGATATTGCTATCAGTGCAGTCAATCTAATTCTGCTATCAGATTACCATATCACAGCCAAATAAAAAAAAATAGCATTTTATATTAGCCGTTTTTGGAGAGGATTATGCTGTCATAAACAGGCTCAGCAGGAGTTTCAACCAGGGCTTGATGTGCAGTAATATGCTTGAAATGTTTACTTCTGGTTTCCTTACATGGGACGATGGCCCCAGCTTTTGTGGCTCTGACAGATCAGCTGATAGCAACTATGTGTTCCCTGCTTTATATTCTGCTTTTCAACTTGCTCATCACTAACTTTATGTACAAAACAGCAAGTCTGACAGAATCACTTGGACATGGCAGGTAACATCTGTGAGCAATTGCATGTTGGCTGAAAAAAAAACCCCAAACCCTTGTTTCTAAAACATCTGTTGGTTTACATGGAACTCAATTTCATTACTGAGCATAATATAAAATTTGAGAGATGTTATGCAAAAAAACATGTTTCAAGAAAACAACAAATGAATACTCTTCCCTGTTTTATTAACATCTAAAGTCATTAACATTAGAAAAAGGAGGATTATTTTGACCACCTCTCCCTGCTGGTACTATGTCCTTTCCCTCCTCCCACATAAAGAAGAACTGGTCATCCAGCTCTGCCTACACACCCATATGGACCTGTGTCGCTCACTGCTAAAGGCTTCGGGACCATCTGCAGACATCTGGTAGGTGTACCTGGTCTGTCTGTCTGGTCTAATCTTTGATTAGACATTTCAGATCCGTTTTTCAAAGCACCCTGTAAAAGATTTGTATATTCAAAAGAGAAATAGAGTTTCCAAGGAGTGG
>NW_009933126.1:47172-53190 GCF_000696875.1 Nestor notabilis | reverse complement strand
ACTCCAGCTGAAGTCAACGGTAATAACGTTTGCAGAAGTATTGGCTAGGAAAGTGTTAAACGGAAGTCCCAAAGTCCTTTTAAAGCCTCCCATTTGAGTTCGTCCTGTTGCTGTTGCACCTTGGGGTGAAATATTCCTCTGGATGTTTGCAGTAGCTTTGCTTTTTAACGTCATCTAAAGCCTATGAGCTGGTGTTTTTTTCCCAAGGCATTTCACACTTTCTTTTAAGGTTGGGGCCAAAGTTTAGATGTTTCAGTACCTGGTGTACAGACCCCCAGACCCTTCCCTGGATCTGGCCTGCAGAACACTAATTCAATAGGAGACATGGCCTAAGTAATCCATGTTAATGATGTGTCTATTTAAACCATGTTGCCTGATAGGAGATGTCTGGTATCTATTAACCCGTATACCAATTACACTCTGAAGATGGGAAAAAGGCTGCTTTTCAAGAACACAGGCTGTAAAAGATGCACAGAAAAAAATGTGTTAGTGTAATTTCCTTCACCTCTGTTTCCAAAGGGGGAAAAACTGGAATGCTGCTTGGCAAATCTTAGGCACCAGACATTAGAGTGGCTACTGTAAACAAGGTAATAGAAGCTATGTCATTCCTCCCCATCACCTCCATATGCAGGTTATTTATGTTTCCTAGGAAAAGGGGTCCCTTGCTCTTGGAGTGAATAAAAGCCCAGTTTTGAAAAAGCCAAGGGGTCAGATCCTCTTGAAGGTGGAGAGTGGAGTAGTCCTGTAGACCTCCCTGGATGGAGGTCAACTGAGCCCAGCAGAAGCTGTGCCCAGTTATCTGTGACAAGGAGCTAAGGGTGGAGAAGGCAAGAAAGGGGGTGTTACTGCTGAGTCTTTTACATCTGTTTTGTTTACTTGGAAGGCTCATTATCCCTTTTCTAGCCAAACTAATCAGACTTGGAGAGATGGCCTTGAGCACACACACAAAGCTCCTGCAGCCAGCAGTAAGCTGTAATCAGCAGAAGGCTGTGTAGTGTTGTGGTCAGGGATCCAAATATTCCCTTTCCTTGGAATGCAGCTTCCCTGGCTTCCTCGAAGGGAAAGGCTCGCTCCCAGCCTCCACCCGCTGTTTTCTGGCCCTGCTGAGATGAGGCACTTGATGAGTCTCCTAGAAGAAACCGAGGGGCCTGGCCTGCAGGAGAACGTGGAGTCAAGGTCTTTTTTTTTTCTTCCCTTAAAGGAGGAGAAATTTGGAAGCGACACAATATTATTTTAAGTTTGGCTATATTTAACCTCTCAGATTCTTCCCATGTTGTTACCTGGTGTATGTTAGCAGGTTGCCAGGGACTTCAAGAGTGGCAATGTTGACATACATCTTCTGAGGAGCTGGGCTTTATGTTATTAAAAATTCCCGGTTTTGCGTGACTTCAGCCATAACCTGTGGTCAGCGTTCATTCAGCTGGTGTGACAAAGATGCTAAAGTAAGGCTGGATCCTGCAATAGTAAAAGATTCCTTTGGATTGCTGGGAAGGAGAAGTGGCTGGTGGCTGCAGGAGGCAGGGGAGATTTTTCAAGTAAGAGTTGCCTCAATAGCAGTGAAAAGAGCTGAATTGAACTCCCCCTTCCTTTTTTCTCCCCTTTTCCATCAGTAGGGGCATATTTCATGAAGTTCCCATTGAGGCTAGATACACTAGCCTATTTGCATACTTGGAAGAGGTCCCCTTATAGAGGAGTACAGTGAATACCTCTGGCATTTCATATTTAATTTCTAAATATAAATGTAGTCTAGAAGGAGTTTGTCTGTGAAACTACCCTAACTGCTTGCTTTCTCACTAACTAGACTTCTTAATGACGTGATTTTCTATGCTAGGGAAGTTCTGATTATAATATAGGCATAAATGTGCATGTTGTGCACCCTTGTTAATTGAAAGGCTGAATATTTAATGCTCTGAGGGTGCGCATCTATTTACTGAGCGCACAAGGAAGGCTGCGAACCCCGAGCACAAATAACCCATAGATGCGCGGGCCAAGACCTGCATTTACACTGCTTTGGGTAAAGACAAGAACTTCTGGACCACTAGGACAATTTGGCATATCGGCCTGGCGCACAGCGACGTGTGATTAAAAAACAATTCCACAGTGTGGATCCGTTTGAATACCAAGTTATTTTATAAAGCCTGCACTGTGTGTTTTGAATGCACATTTGCTGTTATGAATAACAGGAATTGTTTGGCTTGGCCTGCCTTTGTGCCGATGCCAGCTGGCATGGAGCGAAGCTGTGACACATGACACTACAGCTGTGTCCACATGTTTCTGCCTTGCAGTATCCACTTATATAATTTACTTTTTTGATCCACAGTTGAACTGTTTGAGTGAGTATAATTTGCTTTCCTGATCCAGTAGAACTATTTAAGTGAACTCATCAAATTACACATGCCAGCCACTTGGATGAGAATACTTATTTTGCCATTGTCAAAAAAAAAAGTACATTCACTATTAGTCACTTGTGGCAATGAAGCAAGTAAAAAAATCTTTTGTAGTAAAAGATACATCCCTAATTGAACTTGAGTATTTATTCCACTGATACACATATAATTACAAGACAACAGCTCAGTCTTTAATTGAATGAGCCATTAAAAGAATGATTAATGATGACTTTACTGTAACCGATGTAAACAGCATCATGGTCAGGTCTGTTTTCCTGTACGTTGTTGGGATGTTCTTATTTGCCATCCCAGTTGGGTTTATGACTGGGCAACAGTAACCTGCCAACTCTGAATTACTAAGATTTTTTTCCAGCCTGTTACAGGAACTCCTCTTATGCAATACTGTATTTAAGATGGGTGAGCTTGGAAAAACGTAGCTGAAATTGAACTTAACCTAAACTGAACGTAGTAATCTGAAAGTCTGGTTAAAGAAAACACACCAAACTCAGTTCCAGATATCCAAGACCAAGGCAGGAAATACAAAGAAAATATACAACAACTTTTTTCAGCTTGCTGGTGAAGCAGAAATAACATGGCACTAATACAGACAACATTTTCATGTAAGCCTATTTTATTTTATTTACCTCTTCAATCAGAGTGAAATAGGAGAGGGCATGGGATTTAGCTTTTTCCTCCGAATTTAGGAAATACTACCCAAGCGTTTTATTCCCAGCGCACACTGAACTCCGCTGCGATACGCGCTGTCTTGCGATAATTCAGTGCAGCTTTCCGAATGTCAGGTCTCGTACGGACCAAAGTAGCTGCGCATTATCTGCCGTATGGTCCTGGTAGAGCAACGTGCCGCATTACGGAGCCAGGGTCACAAGTTCATGGCAGAAATGATTCATGTAGCCTGAAGGAGGGAGCCTAAATTCAATACGTGAGACCTGAGAGCGGGGGACTGATGCTGGTGGGTGCCCCTGTCCTAGGCTCTCCCTCTGCTGGCTCTTGTAGAAGGAGCAGAGAAGGTATAGAGAGGGGCAGCACCACCTCTGATGTCCTGCACACACGTGGTGACCTGAGCCATGGTATATTTTTCTTTTCCTTTCTTTTCTTCCTATATTATACATACACACACATGTATGTCTATATGCAAGGGAAAAGCTGACCTGAGTTTGAATACAGTTCACAGAGTGCTGCGGTAAGCGCTGAGACATGCATGACAACTGAATATTAAATTCTGTTAGCACTTGGAGTTATTGGGCAGCAAAGAGCTTTAAAGATACCAAAGCGATTGAGGTTTAGTAACAACAAGAAAAAGGGAAAATAGAACTTTAAAAATCGAGTGTTTTCTCAAGGCACTCAGTAAGTATTATGTTCTTGGTCAATAACATCACCTTTATGATCATATTGACAACGTCTGCAGAAACGTATGTGGCATGGCAAATTGCAATTTAATGTCAAATGACAATAAACCAGTCAGAGATTATTCAACTGAAACAAAATATCACTTTAATTAAGCATTCCACAGGATAGCTGTAACAAATACATTATTAACACATAAAGTACTGCGTTTCAGGTAAGGCTTGTGCTACAAGAAAGTGAATTCAGACCAGGGGCCAACAGTCCGTATTTCACTCATCCCATTGTGCCGAGGTGCAGCAGCACATATAATCAGATCCAGTTGCCCTTGAAACTGAAAGGGAGCCTTTCTGTTTTAATGACCCATGAGTTACTGCATGTATTGAATTAGTGGCAAGACACAGAAGAACATATTCTGAGGCTTAAAGACGCAGTTGTGTGTTGGGTTTGGGCTTTTATTTACTGAGAGGTGAACCTCCAGTAATTTGGTAGTTTAATTTCTGGGGCTTATCCCAACTGTCTGAATTTCTAGTGACCACAGCACAATTCTGGCAGTCTCATAGACAGGCTTTCCCATGTGGGTTTTGGTGCTTCCTGCGCCCAGTCAGACCTGGAGCAGAACCCAAGACTTTGCTTGCTTGTGAATTAGACACCGTTGGGGTATGTGTTGTATGGACACCCCGGAGAAAGAGGACAGTGAAAGCCAGGAAGCATGGATCTGTGTAAATACAGGAAGGTGTTAACGGATATTTTTTTTTTTTCCAGGCCACTAAAAAGTTTCTCTGAGCTTTAAGATGGCTTTTCTTGTTTCTTTTTTGTTTTCCTAAATAGGTCAGTATCATCAAGCTGAAATACACCAAAAGAAAGAAATACTTGTTATTGTTATTGAGACTTTTGATAGCCAGTTTCATCAGACAAACTTCAATCAGTGTTTTGTTTCTTTTAGGCTGCATATTTGTATGAAACTTTATATTTAAAAGAACATGTTTTACTGGGGTGTGGGAGAAGGCACTGGTATTGAGGCTTGGTAAGAGCCTGAGGAGTAATTTGCCTTCTCTATCTTGTTCTGCAAGTTTTAAGTTAGGGAGGAACAAGTAAGCTGTATGTATAGGCTGTGAGAAACTTTTGGAGTAAAAATAATTAAGTCTGTATTTCTAGGTGTCGAACAACTCCCTTATATTCACTTATATGCAAAGAAAAATTGCAAGGTGGCTTGATATCTCCATGAAGACCATGAAACTCCTGAAGTGTCCATCTCAGTAGGATGTCTTTTTCTTTCCTGACTTTGGATTTAGCATTTCAAACAAATCAACATGAGAATTGGACTGCATGAAGTATATACAAAAGCACGTACATGTGTGCCTTTCCAAAGGGCTTGATCCCAACCCAGTTAAATAAATGCCACTGCTTGTGTTTTGAATCAAACTCTCAATATGTTAGGTCATTCCTGTCTCGAGTTGTGCTGTTTATACCTAAAAGCTGTCTCTCTAAATAGCTGTGAGTGTCAGATTTGCCTGTGGAAACAGAGTTGATAAATAATAGTGTGCCTTGTGGAACTCTTGCATCTTTTCTGATGAAGACCATCAAAATAAGTGAGAATTATTGTTTTCAATACCCATTGCATGACCATACAGAAATTTTCAAGTGACAAAAGCACTGAATGTTTTTTGCTGCAGCAATTCTTGTTTCGGAGGAAAAAAGTAATTTTGGCTGGATCTGTACGGAATATTGATGAAAGGTTTTGTCATTTCTCATCAATTTAGAAAGCCTTCATGAAGTAGAAGAGTTCCTCATCACCCTGTCTCTCTGGGTTGCGGTCCCTGCAGATCATGGGTAGTCTGTCACAGCAAGAATCATCTTGTCAACCTTGGGAGTTGTAAGGGCGGTGGTATGCATATACTCCACGTTGAGAAAAACAAGGATGAACTGTGGGAGAGGAACAGTTGAGCAGAGGGATAATGCCTCTTTTTCATCCTGGGGAATAGAATATTGCATTAGTTTAATGTAAGGGGTTTTTTCCTAGTTTTTCTGCTTATGCAAGAACTTGGTAGAAAAGTGTCTTAGGCGTTTCTATGTCTTGTGAAACCACTTTTTTCAATTGTTTCTTAATTTACTAGTTGTCTTCACTTATGGTGGAAACATCTCCTTTATCCGTTGGCAGCATCTGGTGGGGTTTTTTTTTCCAGTAAGAAATGATGGATACTGATTTATTTCTTTTTTCCTCTCCTCTTAACGGGAACTAAGATCTACAGTTGAAGCATCCCTAGCT
>NW_009933126.1:711-47141 GCF_000696875.1 Nestor notabilis | reverse complement strand
CTGCTGAAACATTTTGACAACTCTTTCCTTTTCAATCAAAGTCATCTTGTGGTACTGCGGATTGAAGCTTTTACTGTTTTTACTATAAATTGTCAGAAAAAAGAGTTACAGTGATTTGGTGAACCCTGCAATATTTAGGAAACCATAATTTGTAATTCGACTCCTTCATATATGCCAGATATGACCTATTAATTTGGAAAGTGGCTTTTCTTGTTCACAAAATTTGAATTTCGAGTCAAAATATGGCTTGGAAGGAGAAAAAGGTTCAGAACTTGCTACGTTTTTGGTCATCCGTTAACTATCAGTGTCTCTGTGACATTTGGACACTTGGTCTTTCACCTTTCCTGCTCAAGTGTTGTGTAAAGAGCTGATATGTGTGTGTGTGTGTGTAAGCCTGAGTTTCTGGTGTGACAGCAATAAGATCCATAGTGATGGACTTAGGGTCATACAATTTTGGCAGGAATGATCGGAATCTATGTCAAATACAAGCTACCTCCAATGCAGCTGGAGTTTGGAGGATACTCCGCAAGAACCTGAGGAGAGACAAAGTGGTCTGACCACTGGTGGAAATGCTTGTTTTAAAAAGAGGAAAAATTAGTCACTGATGTTTAGTGTCGTCTCCTATGACCAAGGTGCTAGACTTGAATTTAGAGCAACCTTGTGGGACTTGATCTCTCGCACAAGATAAGCAAGTTAAGTCAAATACTGGACAGTGAAGAAATGGAATGTTTTACCTTTGCTGTCTAGAATCATGGTAATAAAATAGCAGCCTAAATGCTTTGAGACAAGACATGACAGCTATTTGCAAAATGATTAACCTTTACAAAATTAATGTAAAGGAAAATAGGCCGTATTCCAGGGTTTTTCTTTTTCTAATAGCTCTGCCTTTGAAACAAGAAGTAATTAATAAAAAGTCCAACATTAACAACAACAACAAAAAAAAAGCCGGTCTGTTCCCTCCCCAGAACTTTACTATTTAAACAGAAGGTTTTGACAGAAGTATTTCAGTCAGCTCTATGGAAAGTTTTCAGAAGTATTTGGTCGCTCTTTGAGCAATCTCTCTGGACTGATTTGTTTGAAGACATTGTGGTTGATGGTTTAGGTGAGTGCTGAATAGCTGTGGCTTTCCATTTTTCTAAACAAACATGATACAATGCATTTTCCAATTAAACTTCTAGTTGCAGTGGTTACCATTTTAGAAGCAACATCTGCCAACTGTTACCATACTGTGGTATCTGAGGTACCACACTTATTTCCTATTCTGAGGGCAGAGCAGACTATGCTATCTCCTGCAGAACTTTGAGGCAAACGTTGATTAATGTTGACTTTTTAATGGTAACCACTGTGATTTTTTTATTTTTTTTTATTCCTATAATTCATGGTATTATACATAATGATATGAATATCAATGAATTATTTATACACTTATGTTGGTAAATAATGATGAGGTAATAACAATGAATTATTTCTATATTTACACCAGTAAATAATGACGAGGAAGAGAAATCATTTAAAGCAGGCTCAGTCACTTGCTAGCCTACACCAATTAGAGGATGTTTGCAAATGTATTTTCATGCCAAAAGAACGGAGCTGCCTTGGGGAGTTTTTAGGCTCAAAAAAACCGCAACCCCAACATTTAGAGTTTATAACGTTCAAGCAAAGCCCCAGCATGGTGGTGTAGCAGCAGTCACTGCCACCATCCTTGGATGTATAAATGGAAATGAAATACAGGAGGTGTTTTTACTAGTACTTTGCATTGCCGAGATTCACACCAGGACATGCAGTTTGGGTTCCCACCTTTAAGAAGAATGTTCAGATGTGAGAGTCCAGCACCTAGTTGTAGGAAACCCTGAAGGTGGTAGAGTGAAGAAGTTTCTCAGCTCAACTTTGCAGAAAGGAAGATTGAGAGGTGGCTTGACTTGAAGAAGTTCTCAGGGAAAGGAAGTACTAAGCAATACAAAATTGTTTGATTTGGTGAATAAATGATGCAAAACAAAACCAGTATCAGGAAGCTGAAATGAGGCAAACATAAATTGGAAATGTAAGCACTCCTGGAATAACTGCTCAAACAAACTGCCAATGTGAGAGGTAGTTTTTTCGCTGCTTTAAATCAAGAGAGAAGACTCTTTTCTAGAAAATAAGCTTTGAACAGTGGGTAAATGAAAAGACTTACCTGGGTAAGTAAACTCACATGCTTGGAGTTTTATGCATACGAAAGGGTCAGCCACATATGCCTAAAGTAGCAGTGGGTAAACTGTTTTTTTCTACATTTATCTGTAGCTGTGCATGTGATTTTGGCTGAACACAGTTAGCAGAGTTTACTGCAAGGGTAACTTCATCCATGGCATTTCATAGCCTGTGATAAACAGTTCAGCCTGGATAAAGTCGTGTTTCCTCCAAACTTAAATTGCATGGAGCTGTTGCGTGCAAGCAGTGTGTTGAGGGAGGTGTGGAGCGTGGGACAGAGACGGGGAGGGTCTGGGATCCATTTCCAGCCCTGCCACCAACTGGCTGTCTTCAGGCTATTCTTCAGCTCTTGGGTCCCTGCTTTCCCGCTTACAAAATTGGCGTAATGATATTTACATCGTTTAGGAAGCATGTTATGATCTTCAGCTAAAAATTTTAAGGGCTATTACTATTTATTGTTGTGTTGTATTTTTGACCGAGTTTTCTCAGAGCTATTTCTTGGCACTTCTGCAAATGCTTCTGGCTTCTGTTCTGAAGGATTTCACAAGTTTGTGGACGAGAGCTGATTTTCTTATTCTCTAGTTCAAAAGAGGGGAGGGCCCCCTTTTGGATCTGAGAAGAAGGTGAAAAATGTGACTTTTTTAATGGTCAGGTCCTGCTGTGAAGCTCTTGGATATGGGAGGACAGTCAAAGTTGTGCAACGGGCATCTCCTGGAAAGGAGAAACATTGAGGAATTGCTTCTTTTGCTTTTATAACTCTGTTCTCAGGGAAATTTCCTCCTTTAAAGCTGGTGTCTTACTTAAAATAAGAATGAGGTTGCTTCCTGTAACTGTGGGAGATGCATTAGATAGGAATGTTTGCTAGGGTAGGACAGGAGCGGGTCAGAAGAAAGCAGTGATTGACTGCCTGATTCAAGGTGCTCAGCTGAAGCATACCTTCCCTCCATGGGTGGCTTTTTCCAAAGGCATTGAAACGACTCAGAAGCACAAGCCCCACCGACTTCTAGTCTTGTGCAAAACACTGCTGTAGAGCTGGGTTCACATCCCCCTTCTCCAGTTACCTACGGTAGGTTCAGCCAACTGGGGACCCAGGAGGAATAACATCAGGCAGGACATCTTCTGTGCCACTTGTCCCAGTGAGTCAACTTAAAACACTGCCTGTGTGATGAAGAGCAATGCAAAAGCCTGACTAGTGCACAAACAGCTGCCGTGCCCAAAAAAGCACGTGAAGCTGCCATCTAAACATCGCCAGCTGCATTTTGAACTCTGCTGGTGGAGCGAGACTATTTTTGAAGAAAGAAATGCAGAATAAAAAAAGCCAAAAAGGAGCAAATCCTTTAGGAGCAACACTGGAGAAGCCAAGCTCCAGCTCTGAAATCTTTTTCCCCACCACAACTATCATTAGCCAAGTCGTAATCCATGCGAAAACCGAGACAAATTAAATGGTAGCAGAGCTATTGAGCATGGCTAGAACAAGGTCTTTGGAGAAGGAATAGCAAATCCCCATGGGACTTCATACCTACAGAACTCACAGCCTTTTATCTTTCATTAGCAAATATTGCGTATTATTGGTCACTGCCTTGTGCAGTTACTTACAGGAACATTTAATCAAATAATCTACTCCTCTCCCAGGTGGCTTAGACCACTGCAGTTTTATAGTTACCTACTTCAGCTGGAACAGTTCCTTTCAGCTGTAAAAGCAAATATGCAACATGGAAAAAAGTCTCGTTTTATCAAAACAGACAGAACTATTCCAGCTGCTGATATTAAGGTAAAAATAGCAAGGTTAAATGTTAAACAACCTCTGAGTGGACGTTTATAACTACAAAGAAAGCCAGACCAATTGCTCTGCAAGCACTTTCTTTAGAACAAAATAAAAAGACAGAAAGAAACAAAGAAAAAGAAAAAAAGAAATAATAATAAAAATTCTCATTTTACTTCTCAGAAGAAAATTTATTTTCCCCTATTGCTGATGATTAAATACAGTGGAAACTAGTTCCCTCGATAACAAATACATCAGTAATGTGTGGTGCTTCCTGCCCCAGCATCTTGTAACTCACAAAAGTTTCCATGGCCAGATTTGAATGCTCAAAGTGCTAATAATGTCTGCTAGTCAGCCTTCCTACTGCTCAGAAAATTTCACTCCTGCGGCTTTTTGGCTTGTTTTGAGAAATCGCTGTAGAGGTTAGTGAACTTTTCAATGTGTTGGTATTTAAACTGTGGTCAGACAGTGAGAAAAAAAAGAAAATTAAAAAAAAAAAAGAAAGAAAAAAGGAAAATAAAAGAAAAAAGAAGAAAGAGAAGAAAAAAGTTGGTTCATAAAAAGATCTTCCCCCTTAATAGTTGTTTATATGACCATTTGCATGGGAATTGAACTGGTTGTGAAACCTCCATGTTAAAATGGAATTCCTCTGACTCTTAACATATCTTGAAAAATATAGTGCATTAAATGAAAAGATGCTTAAAACAATGCTGGGGTTTTGTTCCAGAGAAACATTTGGGCACTTTCACTGGGAAAGGAGGTTAAAAGGTTGTCAATGCTTTCTCCAGGGGCTCTGTCTGACAGTGAACATGTGTTTCCTCCCTTTAATCGGCTCGCCAGTAGCCAGAAAGCTGCTTGTTTTCTGCAGAGGTTGTCAAAAATGATTTCAGTCTGGAGACGATGAATGATAAAAGAGGTTTTCAAACACAGTTTTGCACTGCAGCATTTGCAGTCCCAGAGAGGATGGATTGTATTACAATCTCGGTGCAAAGGGCCATGTTCCTGTAGCAAGAAAACAGTGCCTTGTTCAACCTGTTTGATGCTCCCACTTACCTTTCAAAGTTGAAAAATAGAAGCTGGACCTCAACTAAAGGAAAAAAGAAAATCATCCCCTGAGCATGTTCCTTCTCTCTAGTAAATAAAGTGGTTTATATATTTAATGAAATTTCTATTTTCCTCTTGCTGTTCCTGGGAGTCACATTTTCTTCAGGAGTTTATAGAGTGGTTGTTCTTCCCGTGGATATTTTACACAGGGCACATTGCTGTTCCCTATGAAGTTAGCAATAAAACTTTTTCCATTAAGACCAAGTCGAAAGACCTGATGCCACGAAATACTGACCTACCTTAGCTTCCACTGAAGTCACTCTTTTAGATAGCACTCAGCATCTTCCTGAGGTAAGATGTGAGCACAGAATCCCAGTTCTTTATTTTTGGGCAAGACTTTAAAAACTGGGCAAGTAATGCCAGCAAAACAGATTTCACCTGCAGAGGTTAATGCCAAATCCAGAATCCAGTGGGATTTATGAAGGCAGCTGGACCCTGGTGCCATTTCCACTGATGGTATTGCTAAGTTGACAGGTTCCCAAATTCCACACATGAGAGAATTTATGAAAAAACAGAAGTGTAATAAAACCAGGAGTAAGCCCTGCCCATGATACATGGTTTTATTCCTGAACCCCCACAGCCTGTGTGATGATTAGTTGCCCCATCTCCCACGCACACTGATTAACATGATGGTGGATGTCTCGCCCTTGTATAAACTGCTTTTTGCCCAGAAATTCATTCTTTCTTGCCAAACTCCAAATTGGTTCAGCATTTCATCCCACACCACACTAGTCTGGTCTCTCTGAGCTTTCCCACTGCCAAGTTCCATCAAATCTCTGTCACCTTTCTCTTCACATGAGTTTTGCAACCAAATCCTACTTTTACCCAACCTTCTCATCAACTCCATCCATCACTTGGGTTATACTCATAATTTTATCTGTATTCTTCCTTGGCTTCTTCACTACCATCAGTCAGGAGAAGGTGCAAAGAAAAGCACCTGCAAGTGCTCTTCATCCCTGCAATTTCCTATTCCTGTGTTTTTAGGAGGAAAGAGCTCAGGAGTCATTCTTGCTGTCCCATGCCAGCTTCACCTTGTGAGGTTGGCAGGCAGGGAGGGATGTCCCCTCTTCAGACTGGAGTTGGCTGTTGCTAGATTTGTCTGCCCCAGCTGGAGCTGCCACCAGCTTTGCCAAAACTTAGATGGAAAAAGAGCTGACAGTGCAGCAGGAGTGGGAATCACTTGGGGGTTAACTGAGCTCTGCAAATGCCCCCGAGTAAGTACCCTGCAATGTGGGTTAAATGCGTGGAAGGAAAACAAAGTTTAGATATGCTGAATGTATTTGGTTGCTCAATGATGCTTTCCATGTTTTTCCATTATTTTCCTTTTCTTTTGCTTTTTAACTGAAAGAAAAGAGCACAGCAGAGTTAATATCATGAGTTTCAGCAGTTCTTTCAGTTACATTGTGCTGCTGCTAACAGGAACTTCCTGTTTAGCTGCTACATTAAAGGGATGTATATAAACAAGAGAGTCCCATAAATTACTAAATATGAACCACAGAAGGTTTTTATTATCTCTTTTTGACTCTAGTACATGGGGAAGGCTTCGTTCCTTCTTTTTTCTTTCTTTTTTTTTTTTTTTCTTTTTTTCTGGGCACAACCAAATTCCAAAACATTTCTTGAGTGGTAACTTGTATTCCGGTCTTTATTATTTCTGACAATATTTTAAATAGTTGGAGTTGAATTTTCTGCCAAGAAAGGCAAGCTGTCAGGCAGCAACTGTATTGTGTAGAACCAAAAATTGAATATATACTCAAAGCATACTTGGGAAACTTGAACGCAGAACTGGACAACATCTTTTTTCATCTGAATGTGATTACCATTTAAGCAGCGTAATATCGTCACTGGCAGGTTTTGCTGCACGTATGGTCAGCTTGGAAATCTCCCACCAGTGCCAAAAAAACATGTAACAGGTGCATGAAGAGTTTGTTAACGTGTTTGGAAGAACCTGTGCAAAACAAGGAATAGTGCATGTGTCTGGCAAGTCCCCACCAGTCCCGACAGTGTCTGTGTCACGTTGCTCTTGACTAATTCTCGGGCAGCGCTTTGAATATTGAAAACACTGTCTCAGTGCAAAGTGTCATCATGACCATGGCTTTCTCAAAACTCCCCACCCAAACCAAAGTACTGGGGACAGATGGGGCAAAGGCAGCACATCCCACCAGGAGAAGGTCCAACTCCTCCTCTTCCTCACATCGAAATATTTGGCTAATGTCATAGAGATCTGGCTAAGTAGATTCAATCAACTGTTTTCACTCTATTATAGTTCATAATCCCTATTCAAGATGAAGTGCACTGCAGCCTAATGAATGTGGTAATGGAATCCTTGTGTATGTTTTTCCACAGCGGGGTGCAGATTAGCATAAGTGTCATATTCTGTTGGCATGCCTGCTATTATATCTGAGGCGTTGCACACACTGGGAATTTTTCAACTGGATAATAATAAGATGAATATGGTATGCACATGCACATAGAACACGCGGGTTTTAGAAAGTGATCTATAATAAATCTCACCTGGAGGGGCATTATGATAGATTAACTTTGCATTTTGGCTTAAAAACGCAATGTTTAAGCCAAGTGTATGGTAACACGAGTACAAAAGAATTAGATTAAATTTCATGCACAGTTTTAAAGAATGTTGTCATTTAGGGAGGCAGAGTGAAGAATACTCTGTAGGTCTTTGGGTTTCATATATTCATATATTACATATATTTAAATTCAAAAGCCCGGCTCAGATGTCCCCCTTGCTCAAAGCTGATAGTTACATCTCCAAGAGATGGCACACAGGTAGAGGAAAACTTCTGGATTGTAGAAGATCACCATACATGCACCCCCTCAGGCAGTTGCTGTCAGTCTGTAAAAGACAAAGAAGAAAACTCCAACTATCTTCATTTCAATAGCACTTTGGTTTTGCCTGCTGAACATCTTGAGTTTCTTTCAGAGGCTGATCCAACTAGGACTGAGCAAGACTTCATGGTAAAAAAAAAATCCCTCCCAAACCAGAGTCAGGTCCTCGCCATGAAGCAGTGTATAGCTTTCAATCTGTGTTTATAACCTCTGAAATGAATTTTGCTATGAGTTGTAGAATACATTTTTAATTACTTTAGACGTTTTAGTTTTCCTCTGGTTAAAGAAACTCTAGATGTCACCTAGATGTAAAGAAACTCCTTGCATGTCACCTAGAAGAGACAGCATGGCTTATGATTAGTCCCAGAATTTATTACTTGATTATGGAAAGTGCAGGCCTGAGAAATTCATACCACTTAAGCAGTGGTTTAGTGTGACTAATCAAAGAGGTTTTCCTGGCACACGGGAGGTATCAATATATATGGACTAGTGTAGAAAAGCGTATCTTTATGCTTTTAAGCATGGTGGCACGGTAACAGCTTAAGCATATTAATCAGCCCAAGGTAAGTGCTGCTTCTGTATCACATTTTAATCTGATTCTTTCTGCAGTGTTAGAGAAATTGTATCAGTGGCTGCAATAACATTTCAAAAAGAAACTGTTTGCCAAGGGAACAAGACGATCAGACGAGTCACTCAGACCTGAGAAATAACCGGGAATTTCGTTTACCTTTATTATCAGTACATTCCTGCACAACCTGGTCCACCAAGTCAAACTATTTGAACTTTACTGAGAAGGTAGCAAAGCCATCAAAGGGTGTCGATGTTTGTTTGTTTGGTGTTTAGTCTGGAGGAGATTTGCTTTAAAAAAAAAAGATCTATTATGGTGGGTCAGTAATCTGATACATTTTTCCTGACTTGGACTTCAGAGGACCAGGCTAGGTTAATATCTGTGATACAATTGAGTCACGAGTGTTATTCTCCCTTGTTTTCTGAAGCTTGAATGACCTTTTCAAAACTCAAAGAAACCTGTGTCTTGCCCACGTGTGTATTAGCAAGAATTGGTTTTCTAGCAGCTCCACAAAGCTCCTTTAAATAAAAAATCATAAATAAATTTAAAAATCCCACTGCTGGTTGAAAGAATGTAAATTGGAGTTCCCAGTGAAGTTCAAGCACCCTTTGCAATCGTATCACCCCTTTCCTTGAACGTAGTATAAAGAGGCTGGGTGGCAAATGTATTTAAGACTGAGGAAAAGGGCTGTTAAGTCGACCTTGGTAACTTAACTGAAACAGTATATGTGTAAATCCATCACAAATCCCTGGCCTTTTACACTCCTGTCCCAATGGAAATCAGATCACAGAACTGTTTACAAGAGACTACGAGTCATTTGGATAAAGAGCCATGACAGCAGGCCCTGTACTATTTGAAATTTTAGTAACTCAAGCCTAAATAAATACTCTAAAAGCAAAATAATAAGGATTAGGTAATTATTATGAGGTGATTATACTTATGAAATTTTGTATTTAGTAGAGAAGAAAACTCCACTGTAAATGCCGATGCTTTGCCTTTTGCAATCAGTTGTGATCTGCAGCGTTTAAAGGTAACGCTCCTGTTTCACAAAAAAAGGTGCATATATATCTTTTATGCTGAGCTTTGGATGTCCTGAATAGTAATCTTTAAAACCACTAGAAGTAGCGCCATAAAAATATTTTACAACATTATTTAATGTATGAGCTAATCCCCAGCTAATGGTCAATTTTTGCCATTTTTTCATAAGCAGGGAGGAGAGGGGAGGGTGGGGAACCTGCTTCTGTTCAGGCAAAAGCCCCATGAACACAGGAACAAAAGGGAATCACTTCGAGTTTGGATGCTCTGAGTAACCCTCTTGGCATCGCAAACAAATACTACATTTTCATCAGCGCTTCGATTAATTCTCCCCAAATAGTATTTTATGAGCACATGCTTGGAAATAGTTGTATTAAACTCATGTAAGGTTTGGTGGTGGGTTTTTTCCTTCCTCCCCATAGTCACCTTGAAATATTTACTGCAAACAGATGTGAGTATACTGCTAACTTGAAAAACTAATGCTCTTTCTTGTGGAAATCATTATTTTACAATTAATAATTGTAGAACGGGAAGAGGCCTGCCTGCATGTCTGGTGTTATAGGAAGCCCTTGAATTGCTCTGAGTGAAATTTGTTTTTGATGCTTTTTGTCCTTTCCTGGCTACTCAGGCTCTCCTGTGGTGCCCATCCCACAGACCACTTACCAGCCACAGCAGTGTCACCGACAGCTCTTTCTCAAGCCCTTTCCATGGGGGAAGCCTCAAGGAAGGAAATAAGTGAAACCCACTGCCTATATATCTCCTCGATGTGCAGTTATTGCTCAGCATGGTCAGTTATGGGAACAGGATGTTCAGGTGTAACAGTTTCATGGCTCCACTGATGGCGTGAGCAGCCTTTGGACAGGTCAGCTGTCTGGTGGCTGGTTGAGCTCATGACATGAAGTCCTTGTTTGCACCAGCCCAAGTACAAGGAGAGCTGTGAACAATTTGGCTGCCTGGAGGTTCAAGTTCTTTTCTCAGCCTTTCTGTAGGTTCCTGGTGTCTGTCCTGGGTACATGAGATTATTGAGGTGTTTTGTCCTTGAAAATGTAGAAATAACGCTCTTGCCTGGAGGTGCCCAGAGGCTTAAGTTGTCAATATTGGTAATGTCCTTAGAGATCCTTGCAGGGTGGATGCTGTGTAACTGGGTTTGTGATTCAGAGAAGAGAAAATAAGGGTACTGATGAGATTGTGCCTCTTAGGTAGGAGTGTGGAGATGAAGGGCATTTACTGCCATCTATGGTGGTGAAGTGATAGTGTGGGCACCTGCACCCCAAAATGGTAGCTCCAATGTACCACAAAGCACCACGAAGACGTAATATTTATATTGGGTTTAGTGCATTTGTTTTGTTATGTATTTTCCATGCAATGAGGAATCCCAGAACACAATGGGTGTACTAGGAAATGTTTGTGTTCCTTGTGTAGAAAAGGACTCAAATGCTGTGCTGGGGTTTTTGTTAGTGGCTGTTGTTTAGCATGTTGCACTTGAAGGACAAAAGCAAATTGAGGGTGTGGGAAAAGCCATGTCCTCTGGTGCTGTCTTACGAAGCTGATACCTGCTGTGATTTTTCAGAGGGAGAACAGAGCTCTCTGTCCCTCATCATCTTCATAATCTGAGCACAGGTACATACATACACGCACCATGGAAAATGTACAAAGAGAGATGTGTACTTGCAGGGAAGAAGCTGTTTTCCGAAGAAAACTGCTCCAAACACTGTTATCCTCCCACTGTTCCTAACTCCAGTCTGCAGAATGGTGATTTTGGTGAAAATCCGTGGAGGCTTATCCCTCTATGGACAGCAGGTGCTCCTTCTCTCCTTGCTCAGGCCTGTCTTCCACAGCTTGATCAAAAGTAGCCCAAGCCCAAAGGCACTTGCTGCTTATAGGAAGATCAGGATCTTGCAGGTAGGGGCAGGATAAGAACTGTGTTGTGTTACAATTCAACTCCCCCTTTTATATCCAAAGACGACAATTTGCAGCCTTCAGCTCTGTGCGGGGAATGAACCTCAGCTGTTCACTCAGCCATGTTGATGGCTGAAGGAAAAGAGGGTCACAAATGCTACCAAAACCTTGTCAAAGTATTGTGTCAGGGAAATCACTTGGTTGCTGCTCTGTGTGTTCTCCTTCCACCAACCTCCTGGCCTGGACCACTGAAATTATTACAGCTTCAATTATCAGGCAATAGATGGCCCCTTGCTGAAAGCAGGGAAGTGGGTGGCAATCCTAATTAGATCCTGATACTGAGAACCTAATGCTCCTCTAATTTCCACTCCCTTTACAGTCAAAACTCCCTGGGTTAAGTGGAATTGGGTCTGATTTGCATTGTGAGGAGAACTGGGATTGAGTCTGTAGCATCTTTGCAAGAGAAGCGTTTGCTCTCCTGGTTGACAGCAGCAAGACCAGCATATTCTACCCTGTGGGAGCAAGCTGTAAAATCTCAAATGGATTTTTTATTGCTTGTTTGTTGGGCACATCACTGCAGTAAAGCTGTGATGTGCCCTGGGAACAATTTGTACCTGTGTCCTCAGTTTCTTGTCCCCAGCCTAATGGGGGACTTATGTAATGCTATTCTTTGAGAGGAACAAAGGAAAGAACTGATGCCTGCAGGTATGAGATGCTGCAAAGAAATGACCTAAGAACTATATGCAGTCAACTTCTCAAATGGCGAAGCTTTGCTACGGTTTACTTTAGCACACAGGGCAGCAAAGTTGGAGTGGATGTGTAGAACAAAATAGTCAGTGCTGAGGATCTGCCACCTTCCCTCTGCATGCACTGTGGAAGGGCTTTCCCTGAATTAGATTGCATCTGGTTCCCATGGACATAGTGCCTGGAGTGCATTAAATGTGTATCTTGCAGCTTTCGTCTCATCTGAACGGGTCTCTGCTTTGCACACCATGAAAACAGCTCACAGTTTGAACCAAAGTGGTGTGGTCATATGCACTCCTAATTCAAGCTAAAATGATGGGACAGATGTATCCTTTCACCCGTCTGGTCCTGGGTGAATGGCGTCAGGCAGATCCTTATTACCTGCAAGAACCTGCACATTCCCACTCAGCCCCCGTCAGCTCAGGGATACCCTCTGAGCCCAGAGTCCATCATTCCTCTTTTCCTACCATAATTTGCACGTAAATTGCTAGCAGTTACAATTCAGCATTTTCTTCTAACATCGGCTAAATAATAGTGACACTCTCCCTACTGTCATTGAGCTTTGCTAATTTTAGCCTCTTGTTTCTTCAGGAGAGCCATAAAACCTTATTCCAGCTTCACATTTTATTCTTCTTTGAAGCCCAAACAAATTAGCAAATTTGAGAACTTTATTTTTGGAGTTCATTAAGCCCTTAACAGTAAATCCTTTTCTCACGTTCCAGATGTTGTGGCTTTCTTGACTTCAGTTTATATTTCCCTGTGATGTGAACAAGCCGACATCTTATTCAGGCCTTACCAATTTCTTTGGAGAGCTGAGCAAAGGGGGATATAAGTAGCCTCCTGGAGGGCTTTTGGAGAGGGAGAATGAAAAAAATCCTTGTTCAATCATGCCAGCCCGATGCTTCGTCTGCAGTCACTGGGCATTGCCTCTGCTGCTTAGTGCTCTGACCTCTGCAGAGCTATTTTTACATATTGAATGCGTTTTTACCAATACGTTTTTTATCCCCTTCCTTTTCACTCGAGTACTTTACATTTCGGAGGTAGTACTCACCTGCATTTGGGTATGTCTAAAGCATGGCCCTTGAATAAATTAAGAGTGTTGTTTTGGCAACATGTCGAAATCTGCACAAATCCTTCTTTTCCGCTTTGATTCTGCAGAACATTTTGAACATGCTGAAATATAGCAGTTTGGGCAGTCCTCTGGATTTGATCAGTGCCAATCACATGCATTAATTAAATACCCAAATGTATCTATTATCTTCCAGCCACTGGTGAATCATTTTAAATGTAGTTTGTACCTTTTTATCCTCTTCAAATGCTGGATTTTTGAAGACAAGCACCTGCAAGCCTTTTAGGAGGTGTTACTCCTGCTGTTACTGACATTTTAATAAATGCAGAAATAAATGCTCCCCACCAAATTGTCTAATGTCAACACTTACCTCATCGAAAGAAGTGAGTCAGTTTGAACAGAATTTATAACATGTGCTGTACCTATAATGTGAAGCGCATCCAGTTTTGTATCCGTTTTTCCTGTTTTCTTTGAAACCATAGTAACTATCAGGCTACGTTCATAAATATTACAATGAATATTTGTCTTTGTGCACTTGCAGAGGGAAACATATGAAAAATGGATCAAAGACAGCAATTTATAAAGGGGGGAGAACCCCAGTGCTTCCACATGGTGTATCAGTCTGCCTTACACACAAGCATAGGCACTCACTCTTGCCAGCAAATATTTTACAGTGGGCAAAACACATACAGTAATAGAGGGTAATGCCCTGAACTAAGAGATCCACTGGTATTTGGTGACTTTCTTAAGAGAGCATCTCAGTGCATCACTAAATGTGAGCAGCAAGATGCTACATTGCTCTCTGCAGATAAGCATGTCTGGGAAGAGAGAGGTTTGCACTGAGGTTTCATCAGTGCTGGGGTCTTGAGCATCTACCAGTTTAAATAACTGGGGGAAAACATGGCTGGAGGAAGGAAAAGGAGATCTTCAAACACAGCTAAATCCAACCTCTGACATTGCAAAGCTTCCTAGGGGTCACACAAGGCACAGCCAGTGCTTAACACTTGTCGGGAAGCTTTGGCATCATTTATTTGGCCTTGGGGCTGCCTGCCCCAGCAGGCAATATTCCTCCTGCAGGGACTGCAGGAGAGCTGGAGGTATTTACACATCTAAAGTGCTGCATTTGCTGGTCAACAGTATTGTATCATTTCAGCTTTTTGTTTTACAGAGTTCTGTATTTTTATGGTTCTTATAAAACAAGAAAATAAACAAGATCTGTATTGTTAAGGTATCTATTTTAACATCCTAATGTGTTGGCTAGCCTGTGAACATCTGTTGAAATCAGTCTCATATAAAGAAAATATCCAAATAGGATGGTCATGAAGACAGGTTATGAACTCTCTTTTAGTTTGGTGAAATCAGGTAATTCTTTGGCTAGAGATAAGTGAAAAATAGAAGAAACTGTGTTATCTTGCAATAAGTGAGGTTTCAGAGTTCTGAGCTTTGTCTGGATGATAGAAAATAGTTGAGCCCTATAGCTGGGATATCCAGGTTTAAGAGGATACCAAAAATTGGCCAGAAACATCTTGAAAGCAGGTCGCCTTTCTGCTATTTCTTAATTTGTTTGTTTGGGTTGGGGTTTTTTTGAGGAGAAGGGCCTGCAGATGGGGTCACGTCATCTCCTCTGTTCTCTGAGAATTAAAATTACAGAGAAAACTTAAGCAAGGTTTGGGGATTTTTGCCAGGTTTAATTCAGGGCTACATCACCTTCTCAGTTTCACCACAGGAAAGCCAGAATAATTTTGTATTTTCTTTACTTAGCAGACATGAGTCTGGTCTCCTCTAGAGCAGGTCAGGCAGAAACCTATTGCTGCTGACACAGTCCCAGGATAAAATGTATGTAAGGTATATTATGAGTCAGGGTCTAAAATCAGGAGCCACATTCCCCAGCATCAGTGTCATAAAAACATTGTGTTTGTTTTATTTGCCTTCCCATTTCTGACTCTCTGGGTTATTGTTTGAGGCTTGCGTCCAAAACCAAAAGGGATTGAAAGTTACTGGGGATGAGGGGTGGGACGAAGTGAAGCCTGAAATCGTAATGAAGACACTGAATATCTCAAAGTTTGTGATAAAGCATCAGGAGCAGGTAATGCAGTGAGGGTATGGGTCTCCCAGCATCTTTCCCACTTCAGAGCAGCCTCAGGACTGCTGGTGAAAGCCAAACTGAACTCAGTATTACCATTATGTGTCTGGGAGTACACACTGACCGTGGCCTTCATTTTCAGAAAGGACAAGTCTAATTGTCTTGGGACTGGGGGAGGAATTGCTCTCTAATGAAGGCAACTGGAAAGCAATCACTGAAGAGCTCTGAATATTCCTATTCATTGCAAAGATGCTGTCAGGATATCAACTAGTGAAAACATGGAGAACAAATGAAGAAAGTAAGCTAATGGTGCTGGGTCTGGAAAACCCAGATCATTCCACAGTACATTTCCACTTACCCTTCTACAGGCACCTGTTTTGTGAGAAATATAGGTTTTCCCAAAAAGCTCCAGGGTGCACCTGTGTGTCGGGTGAGGTAATGGTAGATGGGAACGGGTTTCAGCTGAGACAAGGAGTGGCAAAGAAGTATGTGCGTGTTTTCAGGACCCACCCAGAAATGCTGAGGGGGCAAGGTTGAGATCGAGGTGGCAATTTGGGGTAGGGGGAGGCAGGAGAATTGGCATGAGCCTGAGGCCATTGCTGTCCTCACAGGAATTCCTCAGTGCTCAAGCCTGCAGCTGAGGAAAACATGATTCCAACCAGCACTTGCAGAGTTCCTTTCCATTAGAAATTGTGCTGGATAATTAGGATACTCTGATATTAGAGAGAAAAGTGTGGTGGAGCAGCAGATAAAATTGACAATGAATTTTTGGTGATGGTTTTGGTGGGTTTTTTTTCCAATAGGTGTGGTCCATGATTGAAGTTTTTGTTATTAAGTAAGTTTGGGAGAGCTTTTTTCTCCTTGTGGAGAAAAAAAAAAAAAGTCAAATGTTTGCTATAGAATCTGTTGTTTGTTTTTTCTGATTTGTTTTGGTTTCAATTTTTAATTAATATATTTCACTGCAAAAATGCAAAGAAGCTGCATTTCTAGAGCCTTGACCACTAGTGCATCTGAGCCTCTGGTGCTGCTGGTGACCTGTGGCCAGGGCTGATCAATCCAGTTAGAAGTCCAGGTACGGAAACTGGTCTCCATGGTGGTTGACATAAAGTAGTTTAAGGGAAGAAAATTTGAGTTTACTCCTCCATCCTGAAGAACAGATATACAGGGTGAGGATGTGACTTCATCCTTGCTCTGCAGTGATGTAAGGTTGGTCAAGAGTTCCTAGGCTCTTGTGAAACACATCTTGGCTGGGGCAGGGCTTGCCCAGTATCTACTGGGAGTGCCAAACTTGCTGTGGTGGCTGGGGGTGACCATATTCTGTCTTTGGGTCACCCTGGTCTGCAGTTGAGCAGAGCACCCAAAAGAACAACTGGACTTTTTTGACTGTGGGCCATTCCCTTTAGCTCTTGTTGGCAGCAGTGTGAAGCGGTCCTTGGCCTTGCAGTGTTAGTAATTTACAGGGTTAGGAGGTTTCTCTTGCAGTAGTGCTTTCCATGCTCTCCTTGGTCCACAACCATCAGTTGGGAGGGGGTGTAATCAAGGGGAACTGCTGGCATTTAGGGGCAGACTTTACCTTACAAATCTCCCAGTGAAGGAAAAGAGATGGGAAGAAAGGAAGGAGGTTTAGAACTGTTGAATCTAGGCTGCCCAGTGCACTGACAGGGAGTTCAATGCACGTGTGGGACTTGCACATGGGCATCAGAGAAGTGGAGTGTCTTCTGGAAGAGTATATGGGATAGATGAGTTTCCAGTGCCTCCAGAGCTCCAGCGTGGAGAAGGGACTGTGCCTTATGTGGCTTAATGACTGGGCAGAGTAAAGAGCAGGAAAGAATGGAAAGAGAGGAGGACGAGTAGTGCAAGGGCTATGGGACAGAGAGGTTTTCTTCCTCTTGTCTCTTCGACGTGATTCCCATTTTTCCAAGTAAAGCACAGTTGAAAGGAAAGAAGGTAGAGACCAAAGGAGTATCTTTTAAAGAACTACTCTTGGTATAGGGAGGAGAGAGTAAAAGTAGAAAGGACTTTTTTTGGTGAATCAAAGTATTTCTGTCTAGCTGAAATGTTTTGCAAAGGAGGATCCTGGACTCCTCCTTCTTGTCCCCATTTAACTAGACAACACAAGCCTGCAAATAAATTCAATTCTTCCTTTGATTTCCCTGCATCCCCTTTTTTTTTCTTGTGCCCTTCCCTTCCCCCTTTGTATTCGGAGTCAGCTGCAGCGCTCGCCTGTAGCTTCACTGACCCCATTTGAGCCTAAAGAGTTTCCCACCCACTCACCCCAGGCAATAAAGCCTTTCTTTAGGTGTGGAGCTTACAGCTCTCAACTCACACTGCTGGATAAATAGCATCTGGAGCCCTGGAATATTTTAAAGAGTTATCCAAATGTTCATCACTAAAGAAAACTCATCAAAGTTGCTTTTGGCTCTTTCTGTTCAAAGGGGGAAGGCATTATCAGGATCTAAGAGGTAGTTTTGCTTGTAGGCTGGGGAGATACAATACCCTCACTGTGAAGGCAGGGTCCACTTCATGGTGCTTGTAGCATCCAGTGACATGCCTGAGAACGAGTTTTGTAGCCACAACTGGAGGAAGCAGTCAATGTTCATGGAGTGTCAGCTAATCTGCTGTGACATATGATCCAAAAACATCAGGCTGACGAATATTCCTGGCACTGTGTGCCGGTGCTGAGAGCAGATTATGTGTTTTTAAATGTTTGATGTTCTTTCAACAGTTAAAAGCCATTTTGGGCAACAGATAGCTCTGAAGATATTTTAAATAATATTTTTTTTTACCACTGTGACTTATCAGTGCTTCATTTTAAGAAGCAGCATCACAGAAGGCAGAAGGCTCTCTAAGGACCCGGTTCTGATCTCACTCCTATTTATATCTGGAGTAACTCGGCTGAAGCAAATGGAATTTACTCCTGCATTAAGCAAGTGTAACTGAGAGCAGAATCTAACAGGCTTCTCTGCTTGGTATTTTCTGTACATCTCTTTTATGAACTATTTTTGCAGCTCAGGCTGTTTCTGTGGTAAGTTTTGGAGGCACAACCCCTGGGCAAGATCTGGCAGCTGGGTCAAGGAGGAGTACTTGGCTAGCATAAAGGCATGAGCCTGTGGACTCCAGTGTGGGGATACCACCTGCTCATGCAAGAAATCCACCAAACTCCATGGGACATAAGGATCGCATTTACAACAGTTTGCAGAACTGGAATTTGTACAGATGAATAATAATTATATTAAAAAAAAAAAAAAGCTATTCTTTTTATTGTTAGGATATGAATAGGTGTATAAGTGAAACCCACATGCACCATGCTAAGAAGCGCTGATTCTAATAACCCATAGCCAGCCAGCCTTGGGTTTATATTTACTGTCTTTCCAGTGCTGCTTTTGTATTACCAGTGGTTGTGCCTCTACAGAGCTCTCATGATGTGAGTATTCCTCCCTCTCAGGCAATTGCATTTCCCGCTAAAGGCTGCTCTCTGCTTTTTCTGCCCTGCTGGCAGTGCAAATGTGCCAATCTCATTCTCGAGGCATGGTTCCTGTTGTGGGATCAAATGTTAGGATTTTAAAAGCTAAAGTTTGATGTGGATGAACAACTGCCTATAAAACGCATTAAGCTCTTACCCTGTAATGTATTTAATTTCACACTGACTGATGGTATTGCCCCTGAATGGATTACGGCAGGGGGCTGCCATTGTCCTACTAAACCACACTGGTTAAATAATACTTTGGAGTCTAAAGCTGCTCTGGGAGCATTTCATATTGGCTAACATGTGAAATGAATACCTAGCTTTTCTGTGAGCTCTTTGGGTTGGTTTAAAAATATAAAATCAAAAAACAGCTACGTGTTGAGTTCGTTTACAGTGCAGGGAAATTTTGCACAGTTGTAGGATGGTGTCTCTACCTCTGTGAAATGCAGACCAGCAGCTACAAAAGGCCTCAATTCAAGGCTGTGCAGGTGATTCCCTTGGCTCAGCAGGCTGTGAAGGCTCCTGGAGCAGTGTAGGTGCACAGCACTTCTCAGGAGAGGTTCCCCCCAAGCTCATTCCCCACAGGTGTTTGGTGCTTGCAGTATATTTAAGCAGTGTCTCCTTGACATTAATGCCCAAAGGGTCAGAGACTGGAATGCTGATTAGAGCTCAAATATGTTAATATCTCCCTATCATAGTTGAGGGGGGATCAGCTTCCTTACTGGGCTTTTTTTCATAATTTAATTGATTGGTTTTACCTTCAAGAGGTTTTCTCTCCTAAATAATGACTGCTCAGTCTTCCTTCTTTCTGTCCCTTATACTGAGGTAAATCATGAGTTACTCCAATGGAGTTACACCTTCTGTATGCAAAGTCAGGCTCATGAGCATTACTGATTATTAGTACATGTTCTGCTCTGAATTGTGTCACTCTGGGAAAGGCTGTGGTTAACTCTGTGAGCAAATGCCTGCCTGTTTCACCCTGCTCCCCATTAGGCAAGACAACCCCAAATCAAAGAGCATTTCTCAAGTCCATGCAATTGCAAGCAAATTCCACTCCCTCTTAAGTAATTTTAAAAGTATGTGCTTTAGCTGTATAAATATATGTATAAATATACATGGGTGTATATATATAGAAATATATATATGTATAAGTATATATAGTAGGAGAAAGGTCTGTCGCATCAGCAAGTATCACTCATGAATGCGTGGTTAGGAATGTGATCATCTGCAGTGTGCTGAAGCACGAGCCCTTAGCAACTTTGCTTATTGCATTGATTAAGAAAAATTAAAAGATCTTTTCTTTCTTTTAAAAGAGAAAGAACTGTGATAAGAAAAGGCTAAGGAGGCATTAAAGCCCTGCTAGTCTTTTTTTGTTTTGTTTCCTCCCACCCTCCCCAGACTTCAGCAGAGCCAGGAAAGAATGCTGGAAGTCATCAGAGGCATGGCTGGGATAGAGAGTGTTAATTCTTCCATATCTAAGCCTCTTTGTCGAAATTCCCTTTGTCTCTTGCCCCAAGTCATTAAACACTAATCCCATCACTCTTCCTAATCCGCTGCAGTGGAGCCAGAGTTCAGTTTCCGAAACTGTCTTTGTTGCTTTCCTAATAGACAGCTCGCTCTGGATTTCGGTTGGTTCGGTCACATTTAGGGCTTTCCAGCGCAGTTCTTTAATGAAGTGCCATTAATGAAACTTTTCCTCCTTCATGCAGTGTGCACGGGCATCAATTGGTTTAGTGTTAAGTAGGGTAAGGTGCCTAGTCATCTTAGCAGCCTTTGCAAAATATGACTGTCAAAGGCAAAACCTAGGAAACAAGACCATTGAAGAATATAGCCAGTGAAGTACTCATTTAATTACTGAGGATTTACAAAAGAAAATCTGTTCTTTGTGGTATACAAAAGACAACAAGCTCAGAAGAGATAGTAAAGGGTATGGGACCTATTCCCTTTTCTCCCTCCCCCTCTTCCCAACAAATCCTGGAAGAGGAAATGTGGCTGAGCAAAGGCATCAAAGCCTATTGTAAGCTCTTTCCAACCTGCCACAGGAAAGCTAGCTTTCTAAGTGGGAGGTGTTCCACTTGCTGCTAAAATAAACTTCGAGTCCTCTCCTGCCAAGAGATGTGGCCACGTTATCCAAATCAATTCTTCCATGGCAGAAAGTCAAGCACTGATCCATTCCTCTGCGCTGAAAATGAAAGCTTCTTCATAACAAAAGCGTTTCTGATGACGGGAGATGGTTTGTAGAGCTGCGTCTGCTTGCACAGGTTTTGTGTGGCATGGCAGATGTTTTGAAGAGAGCACTTTCTAGCCAGAGTATAAATGGCAAAACTTTATATTCTTTCTTATGACAGTGATGCTGAAAGCCGTCCATGCTCAATTCATTTGCCTCATGTGTAAGAAGGGATGTAAAATGCTCTTCATGTAGAAACTCCTGGGAAAAGTTGCTTATGCCTGGAGCAGACCCACCACTAGCCTAAAACTGTTGCCAGAATAATGGATTCTGTACATAAGTATAAGTAGAACCATTTTTTGAAAGCTTTCTGCTGTGGCCAGATGCAAGAGTCCCTGGACTAGTCGGAGCATCTTTCCGCTAAGTCTGGAGATTTGGATTGAATCTTCAACTTCCATGTTCTCAGTGGGAAGTAAAGTTGAAAAAAAATAAAGACTGAGCGTAGGAAAACTATTGAAGATGGCAAATCTGCTGGCTGTATATATTATATTTGATAGGTGTTAACATTCTTTCCTGTGATATGAGCTATCTAATTACCAGCAAACTTGTGATATGAAATAAACCACATCTCATTGTACAGCACACTTCCCATACGCTCTATTTTACTGTGCTCATATGCCGCATAAATGAGATCCAGGTTTGATTATTAAACAATTTAATTGCTCTGGCAAAGTTGATACTACATTGTCCTGGAACAGAGCACTCCGAAGGAGGATATTCCTTTAAAGGTTCTTTTAACAACTGGTGGGTCTGTGTTTGGTTTGTCTAGATACTAATTTTCTCTCTTTTTTTTTTATAGTGGTTTGTTTGCTTGTTTGTTTACGTTCTTATATTCTTGGATTTAGTTCTGTTTTGTTGCCAAAATGTTCTGTCAGGTGACACCCTAACTTGATCTTCTTGAAACATTTTGGTGCAATTTTGTTGCCTCTCATTGTAAGCTGGCTCGATAACTTGCATTACTAAAAATCTCTCAAATCCTCTGGGAAAATAAATCAGATCCATTTACAAACTGAATAAATCAAAACAAAGTGATTCATCTGCAAATGAAACCGCAGCGTTCTCTGTAGATAAAGAAAAACAACTGCATTTTGCCACTTCATCAGGGTTTCTTCCCTCTCCCTCCCCCCTCCTCAAATTCCAGTGTGCATCTACTGTTGGCAATAAAAGTTATGCTTGCATGTTGTTAAAATTTGTTCATATGCTTCAGCACTTCTACTTTTCCTTGTAATTGACTTGCCAAGTCTCTTTCTTTGGGGAATTGGAACAGCTTTTACATGTGATGAGGAAAAGTTTCCTGTACATGTCACTTAAAAACAAAATAAAATAAAAAAGAAATCCAGAACTTATCCTGGTGTCATTTATAAGCTGTGCTGGAGCAACACACACCAGCAGCATCACCAGCTGAGTACCAGCTGTCTGCTAGACTCTGACCCTTTAAACTCAGTCCTCCCTCAAGTTGATCTGCCCATGGTGAATTAGCTCCCCATGGCTACATCCTGGCAGAGCTTTTCATTTAATCCTTCCCTTCCTTTCCATTTCCCAACTACTGACTTTTTTTCCACTCGCCTTCTCTCTCTGCTTTCACCAACTGAGCTCAGATGTAAGAGGAGTGTTGGATGGGTCCACGCAACTTCTGGGCAATGTCTTCCGCAGGGCATGGCCCATAATGATTTGATAATCCTTAAGAAAGCATAGTGGGGGCTGGCATCAAAACAAGTAGTACTGGTTAATGGTGATGTAGCTTTCTCTTAACTGGGATGATGCTAAGAGTAATAAACAGGTCTTTAACTAGTTACAGATGTCTAGGTCAAGGTTGGATGCCAGTCCTCAGCATAGGGTAGTAGGGAGCACATTTGGCTTGCATGGCTGCCACTTTGGGATGAGCTTTCCTGCCCATTTGCACAAGTGGCAGAATCCCCTTGGATTTCAGCCCACCCAAGCCTTGGAAAATGCAGTCAGGTGATCAGCTCGGGGGGTAACAAATGGATCTTATGATTGATTAATATTGATTTGTTGATACAGCCATGAATTAAACATCTGTTTGTATCCTTAGCTGGGGTTGATTTTTCCTCCCTGCCATCTATAGGAGCCCACGCAGGGCTCCATCCACACAGAACTTTCTCATGAAGCCCTTGCTGTAGTTTCAACAAAAGGACATGAAGAATTTCCTTTCCTTTGCTAGCGGTGGCATTCAGACAGAAAGAGAACCCCTGGAAAATGTAAAAGCTTTTGTAAAAACATGAGAAAAGCATTAAAGCCTTTTCAAGGAAAGAAAATATCATTGTAAAGCCTCCCATAGTTGTCTGCCAGTGCGGTCTCTTGATTTCAAGAGGTTTTGTTAACTTTGAGGGGGAGGGAGGCAGAATTAAGGTTTTGTTGAGTTTTATTGTTGGTTTTATTGTTCTGCTGGTTTGTTTTGAATTCCGTGATATCTTCTTTTTCGTCAACATATGTGTGAACTGTGATTATGCTTGAACATTTACTTACCCCTCCAGAAGCATCACTTTTCAAGCATGAAAATGCTTGGGTGTGTTGCTTCAGCCAATAAAGTTCTTTGAGATGTGGCGAGAGTTTTCATTTTGATGCTAAGTAGTGATCTTCAGTGAAAGTTTTCAGTGATGAGTTTGAATGATAACATCAATTCGGTACAGCAGGAACCAACCCAGTACCCTGTGGATAGACTGCAAAGCTACATCAGGCCCTCTTTCCAACTGCCCTCCCCCACCTCCTCCCCACTCCCCTTTAGCTTCCCAGGCAGTGCTATTGGTGGTAAAAATCAAAGCATCTCATGAATTAGCTGCAAAACTGATGTTCTCCAAAGAGAGCTTCAGATGAATGGTAGAGTTGACTGTGGAGAGGCAAAGGGAGACAGAGAACAGAGTGGTGAAGGAGGAAGGCTGGGAGAAACTTCTCTCACCAGAAACATGGAAACTTTGGGGAGCAATGGGAAGATACAGAGCTGCCTAGGAATGATATGCAGCTTTCTACCATTCCTGTGATTATGCTTTGATGCCCTGCCTCTCTGATGGCACCATCCCCTGCCTCACCAGCAGTTCCAAAGCCTGGGGAGCCTTGGACAAGAAATACCCCCAGAAAAGGAATTTAAGAAAAGAAAACCACCTCTTTAATCCACATCTCCTTCCTAAGAAGCAGCACTAGAGCTGCTGGCATCCCTAGGATGTTTGCTTTTGAGGCTAAGCAGAAAAGGCATGAGAAAGTTTTATTGTAACATAGAGAGAAAACTATTAACATCCAAATATGCTGGAGCACTCAAAATACATTCAGGATCTCCTGTTTCCTTCTCTCAATCTGTCTTCTCACAGCGTAAATATTTTCCTGTGAGTTTTCGTGGGAAACAAACCCAAGATTTGATAGTCCTTGTTCAGAAGAAGGGGGAAGTAGAGATTCTTAATAAATTTATCAAAATGAGGTGTCAGGTTTTTCACAGCCTTCATCCCCCTCCATTATTGTCATCTCTCATATGTAGAAAAATCCTTCCTGCCCCCAACCAAAACCAGAAAATATGCCACAGTGCTCATCCAGCAACACTAGGCACTAGGTATGAGGACTTCCTGGTTGTTGGACAGCCCCAGAGGGATCCACCCAAGTCTAGTTGAAGTGAGGACTGGTGGCTTTGGGAGGATGGTACAAGTGAAGTGTGGAGGGAAGGACACATAGTTTTCTGAGCACCCTTCTGTTGATGTCAAAGTCCAGCAGTTCAGGGAACTGGGTTTCCTGGTGGAGGTCCTGCCTGTCCTTCCAAGCATATAGTTTGCCCTATAGAAACTCCCACTAGTGAATAAATTTCTTCCTGCAAAAGTGTTTATAGAGGTATGTAGGTGAAATTCATTGGCCTCTGTTTCAGAAGAAGTCATATTCCATGACCTAACAGCCTTGGATGTCTGCAGATGATTCCATATTTAAAATTGTCTGCATGAAAAGAAGTGCCGAAATCTAAAATTATCCTATGAGAAAAGCTCATACAAAGATTTCTCTTTCAACAGGGTTTGCACATCAAGTTTCTGTTGCTCAAAGGACTCGCAGTGCAGTGTCAGCTTTGATGATGGAAATATTAGCCTCTTGCCTGGATTTCATTTTATGTTTGTTTTCCCTTCTCCTTCTAGCAGTCTCCAGCACCACTCTTGAAAAATACTAATTGCCCATATATACCCCCTGTCTCCCCCCTGATGGAGAAGCAGCGGCAATACCACAGCCCTGCTGCCAGCAGGACAGGGGTAAGGGCTGGCTGCGTCTGCACAAGCAGGGCTTTCCAAGAGAAACACTCAGACAACACAGCTCTTGAGTGCCTCTGCCATAAATCTTCTGTGGGAGTCCTGCCTGCTTTATGGACTCTGCCATTTTCTCTCAGACAGTTCCGAGCCTGCCCTGTTGCCTCTTGCAGACAGAGCATGGTTTGCTCTGGAGAGAAGAGGATTTAAGTTTTCTATAATATTGGGTTGAAATGGTTTGGAAAGTTGATAGGATGCAATTCTTTTAAGCTATCGATAGAGTGGTAACAGTCTTACACTATCTGCAAGTTTAGTAGAAAGCAGAGGGCAATGAGATTTTAATCTTTGTCTGTTAAGGTAAGGAATAGAAATATTCAGCTTAATATGCAGTAAAGGAGGTTTAGATGGGATATTAAAGAACTTACTCATACCAAAAACAGTTAAATGCTGGAGCAGACAATTCAGTAACTATGTGGAATCACCACTGCAGGAGACGCATCTGTAAAGGTTGGGTCGAAGGAAACATAATCCTGTCTCCAGCAGATGGTGTGGATGACTCCTCAGGGACAACACTCATCTCAGTTTCTTATGGTTGACTACGGAGAGCTTTCCCACTATAGAGAGGCTGATAGCTGGTTCCTAGGTTCAAAAAAGGATATAAGAAAAAACATACTGGTTCAAAACTAAGGATTTAAGCCAGTATCTCATCTGCTATGGGGACCCATAGCACCTGGGAGGAGTCTAAGAGGGGGTCGTACATGGATACTTCCTCCACATTATCTCCCACCCTGAAAATTTTGAAATTCAAGGGCTTGACTTCTCTAGCCAGAGATGTTGTCTTTGTAAGGTCAGTCCAAGCAGCTCACCTGGTTTGTTTCTAGGAGATTTTCACATTAATTTTTTTGACTCAGGAAAGAGGTCATGAGGAGGTGGAAGAGGCATGATAACAGGAGGAAAAACACAAATAAACCCAGAAACTGGGCAGAGGGAGAAAGAGTGATGAGAAAACAAGGAATGAATGAGGAGAGGACACGACCTGGCTGTGAAGGAAATTAGAGAAGCAGATGGTAGCATGGTAGCTTTAGTTGTGACATCAATGACTAAGTCCAAACCAAGTCCTCTGGTAACTCTGTCTTTACGCTAAATCTGCTGGCTGTGCTACTGCTGTTCTCCACAGCCTAGATGGCACATTTGGGAGCTAAATCGAATGATGGCCACACAACATTAACGTATTTGCCGGGCATAGAGGGAAGTATCCAGATAGCAAAGACCCTCCTTTCATTGCCAGTCCTCTGCTTGCCCCAGAGACCCAGCCCTTCCCCTGGGAATGGAGGAACCAAGCACAGGCTGCTCTGCTGGAGGTGCTGGGGAGGTGATGAATCTCAGCACTGATGCCAAGAGGGCTCCAATGCTGACGGAGATGTCACTCAGAGAACCCAAAAGAGTGGGAAGGTGTTGGAGGTCCACTGTGGCCAGGCTTCTATTGAAAACCTAATGTACTGGTGTCTTGTGAACTTCTCTGTTCGTGGCTGGTTTAACTGAAGAGGAGCTGATGCCTTGGGAGAAGGGGCATCCAAAACAAAATTGCTGACAGAGATTTCTCTGGTTTTGTAGTATTTTTGGTCTGAAAAGGCTGATTTATTAAGTTTGGTTGCAGGGGGGGAGTGTTGGGAGGCAGTTTTAATGGGTTGTTACTTCATTTGCTTTTCATAAATGATGCCTGCCTTTCCTGGACTTACCCTGTCCTGACAGGAGCATGCTTGAAACCAAAAAATTTCTGTTGGGTGAAAATCTTTTTCATGGTCAGTGATTTGCTATGAGGGGACACAGCACAGGGACCTGGGTCCCAAACCATCCCTTTTTTCTTTACCCTTCTTTTCTCTCCCAGCACCCCTAAACCCTGCCATTGACTTTGCACTTGTTCTTGTTGGGAATTTTATGGATGTTTAATTATCTGAATTATGTTACTGCCTGCGACTGTAATCCTGGAGGCTTCTGTTCCATGGTCAAGCGTAGCCAGTGTTACACTGTAGATGCTTGCAGCTTTACAATTTTAGTTGAGCTTTGTTTTGTTGTCTTCGCTGCATGTCCAGATTTGTCCACTTAAACTTAAGAGTGGGAGAGGCTTTCAGGTGTTCTTCAGTCATCATAAGGCAGCAATCCTCATTTGCAAGCTGGTGGACATCACTGGTGACAATCTTCACCAAGAAGAAATCTGTAACTAAGCTGTCACTTTGGTTAAAATATGTTTCTTAAAAAAACAAGAAAAAGGGATTCTTCTACATTGGGCAAGGATGGAGAAGCTGAGAGAGTCGCACAGGGGTTGTATATAACATCCAGAAATTACATTAATAGAGTACTTCCACTGTCCCATATTTTTCTGATTTTGTGAATGTCACATGTAGAACAGCATCATGTGGTTACTAATTATGACTACCAAAGTGCAATTTGTAATAAGGCTAGCAGATGTTTGCAGCACTAAATATAAAACAAAAGTCAGATCAAAACCAGCTCTTTTTTGCCCAGGACATATCCCCTCCAGATCACGTAGAACGTGTGTTTTGGTTTTAAAACAGTTTATTCTCTACAATTTGTCTCTCTCTCACCTTTTAAGGTCTATATTTGTGATGCGATCTGCAAGATCAGGTTGCAGAAAATGGTAATATTCCATTTCCTTGTACCTGGGTTCTCATTTTGCTTTCCGTCAGGCAAAGAGAAGTTTTGCCACTGATTACAGTAGGACAGAATCAGCCCCTCTGCTTTGCTTTTGTAACGATTTTAAAGGCCATGTGAGAATAAGAAAGTCTGTGTTGACCAAAATGCCTGTGATGAACTCAAGGAGTCATTTGCACTCATGTGAGAAGAGCCCTGTTAAGAGCCATCAATCCCACTTGTGACAGCATATTGACACTTGCTGGTCTTTAGGATTCATTTCTTAAAATGCTAATGCAGACAAGTTCCTGTCTGTTGTGGGAAAATATGGTAGAACTTTGTTAGATGAGACACTCGAGTGCAAATAAATGTTTCCTGTAAGAAAGCATTTGGCTCAAATCTTCCTTTTTTTTTAATCTCCTAAATTGTTTCCCCATGTCCTTAGTGACACCCTTAGAAAGAAAAAAATTATCATCATCAAAAATAAAAGTCAACTGTGCACATGCCAGAGATAATTGGAGATTTATAATAGGCCCTATCTAACTTGCGAGCATTGAAATAATATTCGTGAGTGATGGGCTGAAACTTCATAGCATGAAGGATGCCTTTCTGGATAATTTACATCTTGGGGGGTAGTATCTTAAAATCAGAGGTCCTGTCTTCACTCTGTGCACATTAAAAACCACATGGTGCTTTTCATAAGAGCCAGGGATTGCCCCGACAGTCTCGGCTAAAATCTTTCCCTGCTCTTTAGTCTTGCAGCGTGCACTGTGCTCAGACCATCTGGTCACCATTCTGCACCCTGGCCATGGCTGCTTTTAATGGCGAAATGATTTCTGTCTGTATACAGTTGGTAGAGTGTTTTACATACTGCATATGCTCAAGGTATTACATATGAAAGGCATTATGTAAGATTACAGGGGAAGAAAAATACTCTCTTAAAAATTGTCAGTAATTGCCCAGAATGCTCTTGTGACACCATTTGATGATGCAGGATCCTTAACCACTGCTCTGAAATGGGCTAGCTTTTAATTTGCATTTTAAATTTCATCCACTGTGAAATTCTTTGACTTTTGGTATACTTACTATTGGCATCTCAGTTGACCCTTCTAGAGGCCAGAGCAGTGTGTCTAGTCATCTAAAGATAGCTCTAAATAAACAAAATATACCAAAAAAGAGGAATTTGAGGGCATGCCCAGGCTTTCATACCCTGCATAAGCATCACTCAGATTGCAGTCCTGTTTCCCTATTCCTAGCCCCATGCCCATGGCCTGGCATCAGTGACCACAGCTCAAGCACTCACAGCAAAGTCAGCACGGCTGACAAGCTGGGTTTTAACAGAACAATTTGGCTCCTGGGCATTGGGCTGTGCTGTTAGGGTATCTGTTCCAGTCCTCTCAGGTTGTAATCAAAGACCTAATGCTTGGTTTGGCTGCTTAGCATTAGCATTAAGCAAAGCTGGAGGTAACACAAGATTTCAGACATTTCCATACCAACATTGGCCTTAAGTGAGGCTGGAGGTGGCTCAAGGTTTCAGAGACATCCATACCAGATACACAGCACTGGAGCTGCTGGGACCTGTGTCCTGTGGGAGTGGGCACTGGAGGTCCAACCAGAGCATTGCTGATGGCTCAGGCTGGACTTACTGCAGCTGATTCTTGCCATGGTTTTTTTGTACCTGCCAACAGCTCCCCATGCAACATAAATGCTGCTCCAGGATGTACATAGTCATCCTCTAAAAGCTTTCCTGTACCAAGGCTCGTGTTGGAAAATGAAGAGTTTCTGGAACCAGAGCTTCAGTTGGTGCTATAAGATCACCAGGATCATCTCTTAGGACAGCCAGTCAGCTGTGTTGCTGAAGGCATTTGTTTCTTCACACGGTGTAAGCGTGCGTAAGAGTGTTGCGCAATCACCCATGCACCCACACATCTCCATTCCAAGCACAACCGTAGCAATGCAGCATGACTCCAGAGCTGGGAAATTCAGCCAAAGCATGGACAAAAAAATTCAGCTCTTTTGGTGACAGTGCAGCTTGGAAAAGCCAGGCTGCAGGAGTGGGACACAGAGCTCAGGGATGCTGGGGAAGATTGCTGCGCTCTTTCAGGCTCTGCTAAAAGGAAGCACAGTAGCACATCCCTGAAGGTGAGCATGTGCCCAAGCTGAACTGGGGCCCCGTCTAGTTAAATCCTGATTTAACTTAATTCCCTCACAGGTTTTTGAGGCAAAGTTGGTTTAGTGGGGTCTGCCTCCCCTCACACATGCACCTTTGGGCTGAAACAAGGAAGGGTCCATCAGCTTTGCAGGGTTTCAGAGTCACGCTTCATTTCAATCTAAAAATAAATCCTAAACATGGTATTCTATTATTGAAGACAAGTTGAACTGTGCTTTCCACGCAGCGCCCAGAAAAGAAATGATGCTGCATTATATTTTCAGCTTGGGCATGAAGCCAGCACGAACTGCTCGCTAATGTAATTATGACCGAAAATACTGTGGGCTGGTCTGTGGGAGGCTCTGGGTTCTTCGGTGGAGCTGGGCAAGCTCCACCATCCAAAATTCTCTTTCTATGCACGGGAAGAGCTTAGGGGATATGCACATTTAAACATGCTTACTCAGAATCAGGTTTTTACCATAACTACTGTAACTTTTAAATCTTTTTGACTACCGAAAGGTGAAAAAAGTGCTTTAAAATTCATCAGACCACAAGGTGACGCGGGGTTGTAAAGAAGGCCTTTCAACAGCTCCTACTGAAACACAAAGGAGCAATGCTGGACCATCTCTCCTGAAGTCCTTGCAGATATCAATGAGTAGTCCTGTCTTAAAAAAAAAGTAAAATAAAATCAATGGCACAATTTCACCCTGAATCATTTGCTCTGTTGGTGAAAGTCACAGAGAAAAGTCCTAAAATTATACAATTATAATAATAAATCAATTCAGCATGTCATTTCTGCTTTTCTACATTAATAAATTAACCATGTAACATTGTTCAAAATTATGTCAGTTACGCATATAATAATCTTTTAAATTAATGAAGTGATGAAGCAGTTTGATGACACCCATGATTTACAGGGCTGCTTTTAGCTAATGTTAAAAGCCTTTCATTTAATAAATTGCCCCCTTGAGAAATTACCAAAAATTAATATTTATTTGCTAAATGTTCCAAGGTTTACACTTTTTCAGTATATTAACAAATGGCAAGGGAGAAGCATTTTTCAAAATATATCTTCTTTTACATATATTTAATTGAAATTAATTAGTAGATTACTTAGAAGGAAATGATCACAGAGAAAGGTGTGGGATCATTTATGAGAGTTTCTTATGGCAATAAACCAGAATTTAAACAATGGAATTAATAGAATCATAGAATGGCGAGGGCTGGAAAGGACCTTAAGATCATCTAGTTTCAACCCACTGCCATGGGCAGGGACTCCCCACACTAGACCATGTCACCAAAGTCTCTGTCCAACTTGGCCTTGAACACTGCCAGGGATGGAGCATTTACCACTTCTCAACCCATTCCAGTGCCTCACCACCCTCACGGTAAAGAACTTCTTCCTTGTGTCTAACTTGAACTTCCCCTGTTCAAGTTTGAACCCATTACCGCTTTTCCTATCACTACAAGTCCCTGATGAAGAGACCCCCATCATCCTTTTGGGCCCCTTTCAGACACTGGAAGGCTGCTATGAGGTCTCCACACAGCTCGTCTTGTCCAGGCTGAACAGCCCCAACTTTCTCAGCCTGTCTTCATTCGGGAGGTGCTCCAGCCCCCTGATCATCCTCGTGGCCTCCTCTGGACTTGCTCCAGCAGCTCCATGTCCTTTTTATGTTGAGGACACCAGAACTGCACACAGTGCTCCAAGTAGAGGGGCAGGATCACCTCCATCAACTTGCTGGTCACTTCTTTTGATGCAGTCCAGTATATGGTTGGCTTTCTGGGCTGTGAGCGCACACTGCCTTAAAAAATTTTATGATAGATTAGGAATCATTCCAAGCTTTTTGATTAAATAGAAGGACATTCCAGACTGGGGGAAAAAAAAAAAAAAAAAAAAGAAAAGAAAAGAAATCCAGCTATTCCCCTGCAGTTAATATTTCCCTGGTTTCATTATGTCAGGATATGTGTATGCTGAATATTTACCAAGCTTAAAGCAAGAGTCCAATTGAGGTTCACGAGATATATTTTGCTTTGCTCTTCCTTGTGCTCAGCACCCTTATGTAATGTATGCACAAGGTTATGAATGCTTAATATTTCCCATTTTATGCATTTATAAGAAGCGAGCTTTAAAGACACTTTCTCATAGTGTTGGTTGGGATTCAAGGAACATAACGTGAAGCAGTATAGTATGTCCTATAAAAGAGGTTAAAATAGAGGTTATAATTATGAAAGCTCAATAGATTTGAAAGCCAACACAGTGCCCCTTTTCATGTGATGCTATCTCTAGAAAGGGAAAGAGATATATAGGACTATAAAGGGAAGCCTGTAATTGATGCTCTCTGTACTTATTAGGATTTGTTTTAGTAACATCAGGGACTCGTTTTTGTACTACCTCTGAATAAATAATGTGCACAGTAGGTTGGGTCAATTCCTTTTCACTTTGAAATATTTTCAGTGGTTGCACTGAAACCAAGAGTAATTCATTGGCTTTTTGTAAGGCAGCTGGATGTATTATGAGAAAGAGGTGCGTTAGCTGAGTTACTGAGTGGGGCTGTAATAGGGGCCAGCATGAAAAAGAAGGGACTTTGGCCTTTGGGGTGATGGGAGATCATTTTCCATCTCAATCAGGAGCATTTCTCAAAAATAAACAGGATCTCAGAAAAAGACCTTGTTCCAGTGTTTGTATTTTAACACTCCACGGGTGAAGTCTGCACGTAGCAGAGGCTCCTACGGGAGACCCACATATAATTACCCATGGACAGAGCTCTGCCTCCTGTAAGTAAACCACCATAATGAGCACAGCTCCTCAAATACATATTTATTTTAAAAAATAAGTGAAACAGAACCATCCCAAAAAAGCCTGAAAATTGATTCCAGTGCAGGCTTTGTTTGGCTCCTGCTCCTGGCACTGATTGCAGAGTTTAATATCTCCGGCAAGTCGCTGCCTTATCCCGGGTGCCAAGTTCCAGATCTCTCAAACTGCTCCAGCCCTGCCAGTTACCTACAGTAAGAGAGACTTGGTGATGCTTAACTAACGTTTGGGAAGTCCTTTGATATATCCTTGGGTAAAAAGGGCTGCAGAAGGAAAAACTAGTTGTTAATAGCAGTGATTTAATGCATTAATTATGGCTTGTTCTAAAATATTCCTATGGGTAGCCCTTTGCATAAATGCCTGAAGTCTGTAAGGTTTTTTGCTGAGAACGTTGGTTGGTTTGGAGTTTTTTGGGAGTGTAGACGGTCACTGGGGAGGCTGGGATTTGGAGAGCTGCCTCTAGAGCATCTCCTAGTGCTCCGACCCTTGGAAAAAGAAGATTATCCAGGAAATCTTGTCTGTCTGTCCTTCTTGCAGTAGGTAATGAGGGACAGGTTGTTTTCTCAAGTACTTTTTCAGTGTGACAGTCCCCCTTGAAATTCAGTCTTCAGAGTGAGGCTACTTTCGTTTGGGTTTAAGAAACAATGTTGATTTTAGCAAAGTGAGGAGAATTTTGGGGATGGTGGGGAATGGTTTTGCATGTGCTCCTGCGTACAAAGTTTGTCCATCCAGAGATGGAGGGCTTGATCCTGTAGCAGGAGTTAGCCATGGGATTTGAGGATGCCTAGTGTAAATATGACTAGTGGTTTGTACTGAACAGGGGTCAAGACAATGTTTTCTACAAAATGTGAAGTATTTTGAGGATCAGATTATTGCCTTCTACTGTGCAGTTAATTTTGGAGAACATCTTGAAAGTGCTAGCAACTTATTTGCAAAAGCATCTGTTTTATCAAGAATAGCTTCCAAATAATTTAGCAAAGAAGAAATGACTGTGCGCAGAAGCGTTACCAAGCCATCTGTAAGTTCCATCCATGCACAAAATGCATCGTTCCAAACTTGAGACTTCGTAGGTAAAGTGGTTGCTTCAAAAGCTACAGAGTGACCAACAGCCATCATATGTTTGATGTGAATTCTCAAGGCATTTGACAAACATTTGATTATAGTGGAAAAAAACATATGGATGAGTCTAGTTTGTGCTGTGAAACTTCCAGATGATCCGAGACATTATTAGTTTGAGGGATTTGTTGAAGCACTATCTCACCATGATTTCTGCAGGGAGGTGGACTTCAGCAACTTTGACACTGGAAAACTGGTAGGACTGGTAATAAGAGGGAATTAATGGTTTTTATTTGTTGAAGAACAGGAATAATGGCATTTATTTCTCCTTATTAATAGATTCTTTAGGGGTTTTTTTTCTAAGAGAATGTAAATAGAAATTGCAACAAACATGTAAAGTAAGTTACAGTGTTTGAGAAAAGCATGTCTGACCATCAGAAAAAAAACAAGAAATATCTTAATACATGCTTCTGTTGAGATAGACAAGGATTGCATCATCCTGTGTAACAGAATGTATCCAAGTGCAGAGATAGGGCCAGTAAACCCTTACATTTCTGCCAAGAGAGTTTCTGCTTGAATATCTTTTTGGCAAGGAAGGAATCCATCTCGCTCCTCAAATCCTGGAACAAATTGGGGGATTGGTCTCCAACAGTAATTTTGCAGATGGGGAATTGACCTCAAACTGCCTCAAGAGACTTAGCAGAGAAGGGTCGAGAGGATGCAGGGAAAAAGTCCTCAAGCAGGACCAGGGGCTCCCTCCTCCACTCTTGTTTTGGGATGAAAACGGTGGGGATGAAGGGGGCAGTTTCAGCATAAAAAAAACCAGTGGTTTTCACTTTCAGCTCATGCCCTTGCTGATTTTTTAGCACCTACTGCTGTAGGGTCTACTGAACCTGCCTCTGTGTCCTTCCACACCCCAGCAGAGCCATGTGTTTCTTTGAGCTTTAAGCAGAAGCTACTGGTCCATGTAAGGCTCTTTTGCATCTCCAGTGTAGCTACAGCTCAGCTTATGAGCTGTGAAGAGCATGATCCAAGCCTTGCTTCAGACAAGTGACAGCAGTGGGACCATGCTGTTGGGTCTCAGTCTTGGTAGGACAGAGGCTTCTACACAAAGATAAGTGTTAGGTGGGAGTTGAATTCTAATGAATTTAGCAGCAGATGAGCCTGCATCAGTCCTTACCATATGTTGTGATTTAAGCATGTCCTTACTGGCCATAGGAAGGTACCATTAGGAGGGAGATCTATTGTTTCTCTTGCTTAACTATCAGTAATATCATCTACATGCCTGCATCCTTACAAAGTTGAAGCCACACTTCATTTTTTGTACCAACCAGACTAATTTTATTGATGCTTTTTTGTGCAAAGCCAGCATCTTTCATTTAAATTTGTCAGACTTGAGGGTCAGGAATGATGACGGACAAGGCATGGGGTCTTCCAGCTCCTTCTTGCAGAGGGGTGAGGTGAGGCAAAAGCTGAGGACCAGGTTTTCAGGCCATAGATATGGGATGTAAAGCACAGCAGGGTTAGCAAAGTGTGTGCCCAGTCACACACCTAAGTTGAAATTTAGGCCAATGCTCAGAATCCATAGGGAAGTTTTACTTTAAGTGACTGTCATATTTCTACTGCACATCCGTGAAGGGGCTGGGAAGACAAATTCCTCTCCCCTGCTCAAAGTGATGTGTATTACCATCATTCTGCTCCACCGTCATATACCCACTGCATTTTGATTACTTGACAAGGAAGGATGTGTGCATTGGCACGTGCAAACTGGGGTGTTACACTGGACACAGATTTGCTAGGGGATGCAAAGTCAATCTGTGCATGCTTATGGACATAGGGTTGCACAGCCTGTGATGCTTGGGAGACTGGATTTTTCCCCATACACTGTTATTGGCAGTCCACCGGCCCCGGCAGGTCATGGTGCCCCTGTTGTGGGGCTAGGGAGCCTCGCTGAGCATTAGCCCTCTGCACAGGATAGTTTGGCATGCTGAAAAAGTTTGCCTTGCAGTACAGCTGACTAAATCAACTAAACATGTTAAGAGAGCAGCCAGTCTCACCACTGGTGTGTCCAGCAGAGGCTATTTGAATTAGCAAAGAAATTAAGTGATGAAAAACGACACAATTCTTAAAGATTGGGCCAGGTAATACTTGAGTGAAAGCATCCCATTCCACATGCAGGGAGAAGGTAGAGTCAGTGCATGACACAGTGGTCAGTGGATGAAGACAAGTCAGGAGGAAGAAGAGTGGGGAAGGTATGCTCTTATGGACACAGCCCTTCTTCCAGCTCTTTGGTGTGCATCACATCCAGGTCCAGCATGAAAGAGGCCACCTCAAGAGCTGCAGGAACACACAACAGACAACACATTAGCAACGCAAAGAAGGCACAGAAGGTACCAGAGGGGAAAAGGCACCAACTACAAAAGTTAAAAAAGTAAATAAATAGAGGAAGACTTGAACCTTGGCAGTTCTATTGGCTGAGCATAGAGCACAAGGTGATACCAGGCCAGGTTCTCATCTGCCAATGAGTACAGACCAAAGGTTGGGGTATGGTCAGGATCCAGCTGGGCTTGCATGGAGGAGAAAGCTTTAGAGAAAGATTCAGGAAGCCTGACTCACCCCTGGTTCATGTCTTGCACAGTCTGTTCAGCCTTTGCAAAGGAGGTGCAAGAAGTGCCAGTCCACGTGGTTGTGTAACACACTAGAGGAGGCTGAGTTCATCTTAGCAGCTTTCTGCAGTGGCAGTGAGGATTTGCCTGGTGTAAAGGAATGACAAGACAGAAGAAGAATCCCCAGGTGAGGGGAAAAAGTAGGGGTCAAAATGGTAGTGGAGGGATCATTACCAATGCACTACATGACAACTGCAAGGGTGAGCAGAGAGAACTGTGTTTGGGAGCACTCATCGTGCCCTGCAGAAACAGATCCCATCCTTCAAAAATAATGATAGGAGCAAGTAAGCACACTTTAATGAGAAATGTTATTAATTATTACTTGCAGCGGCTTTTTGCCCAAAAAACATAAAATTCTTTGCATTTTGGATAGAAACTCCTTAGCAGGAAATTTGTATTTTTCATATCCAGAACTAATGCTGCTGATTCAGGAGTTGGTAGAAAAAGATTATCAAACCATTGTAGGTGCTGTTTGAGGATAGGCAGTTGTACATGAAGGTTTAGGTAGCTGTGGAGAATGAAAAATGTTGCCTCTAGACTGCCAGTTCAGATGCCAAGCTGCTGTCTGATGTAGTGAAAAGTATGAAGATACACCGTGTCTTCTTCACCTTTTAATACCTTCAGCAGACCCTGACAGACCAAGCCACCATGAAGGGGTCAGCAAAATGTAATGGAACATCCGTGAAGGAAGAAGCATCCCAGAGTTATACAGACATTTGCTCACGTTTGCAGGGAAGCCAAGAATTCCATATCTCGTGTTATGTTAGCTGTTTATAAATTATTCTCTAAGTTTTATCACACATGCATATTCATTTTTAATGCTTAAATACACATTAAGAATAATTTTCAGTAAAGGACGATCCCTAATTCCATCAGGAGCAAAGCTAAGGAAATGATACATGCAAATTTGAGCAGGGGTTGGTACCATTAATCCCTGGCTTGTCTTCCTGGAGGGAACTCGCCAGCCCCAGGTCTGTTGGAGCTTGCAGCCTGGCTGGAAGCCGAAAGGCCTCCGATGAAACCCTACCTGCATGCCAGAGGTCCTTAACTCTCTAAACTTGCCGCTCCCACACCCAAAGGAAAGTGCTCGTGCTCTCCTGCTTTCCCACAAAGACTAAATCTTTCAATTGCCTCCCACACAAGCCAAGGGGAAGGATGGAGCAAAATGCATTTTAATGAGCATTTGAATAATCATCGGGAAGAGTACTTTTCACTGACATAGCACCTTTTGTTGGAGCGATTTATAAACATCCATTAAGCCTGACAACATCCCTGAAGGGTAATTCTTTTCTCTTTTTTTATTCTCAGGAAGCCAAGAGCTGGGATTTGCTCGAGGATAGGGCAGGAAACCCATAGCGGGGCTGGAAATGGGAACCCCGCGTGCGGGATTTCCTCTCCCCCCTCTATAGGGTTTCCTCTTGGCTTGCTAATCACTAAGCAAGATCTTGATGACCAGATGCTCATAGATAGCATAGCTCAAATATTGCTTCCTCTCTGCAAATTGCATGCTGGCTTGGTTCAAAGGCCAAATCCTATTCCGCCATCAGTCGGTGGTGGGGATCCCATCAAGATCAGTGGAAGGGGAACCAAACTGCAGGAGTCTGAAAAACAAAGCCGAATACTTGGAAACTTTTTGCAGCCAGACACATTTGCAGGGTGCCGTGTGGTTTAGAGCGTTTTCTCTTGCTTGAGAAAACCTGCACAGCTTTAAATGAAACTGCTTCTAAGGGCACATCCAGGCGCTTTATCCAAAACCACCGGCAAGGCATTTCCCTACCAGACAGCGCGCACGTTCCAGGGGGCAGCGACAATATTTCTTCTCTGACATCGCCAGTTAAAAGGATTTATTTTCAGTAAAATAGAGTACTTCAGTTGCGTGATGGGCAAAAAAAGGTACTATATAATTAAAAGTGGTATTAGACAGAAAAATGAGATGTTAGGCAGATAATTAGGGAACTATTATAATTAGAATGTGCTTTTAAATCCGCTAGTAGCTTCTATTATGAAAGGGATGGCCTCTGATTAACTAATATTTCCTTTAAGTAGATATTTTTTCTCTTCCTCTTGGACAGGAAAGCTTGAGTTGTATGACTTCACCTTAAAAAATCACAGTTTACTGGGGCCCGAGTTCTCCTTGTAGCAAGCCAGTTTTGCTCAGGAAAAAAGACTTATACTTGGGGTTGGAAGCAGCAGGGAAGATTTTACCAGTAAGCTTATTAAATCACTTCTCTCCCCTATTAAATACAGTCTTATTTATAGACAGTATTTAGTATTCTTTGTATTCAGCCTTTAAGAGGAATTATTGCGGTTAGAACAGCAATAGCCTTAGATTAAATTTTTATTCATGCAGGTTTTATACAAATGAAACTGCTGCATATTTCGATGTGATGGAGAAAGCTGAGATGGTTTTGAGAGGATGTGGAGCTTCAGCAAGAGCTGCCTGACAGCTGCTGTTAATGAACACAAAACAACAAGCCTCTCGGAAGCTGCTTGTCTCTTCCCAGCTCTCTGGCAGGGAGGAGGAAAGGACAGACAGCAGTCCCACTGCTTACAGCCCTATAAATCAGAGCAGGTCTGCTGAAGTCAGTACAATTATAAGTGAGTTAAAACCAAGAAAGTGAGAGAATAAGCCATCCCATTCCCCTCACCTGAGCCTTTGCAGGTGCTGGTTTGCAGGGAGCTGCTATGAGAAAGTGTCATGGGCAGATAGGAGAAAGTGAGAAAGGAAAATAATTTGCTGAAAATGCATCTTCCCTTCTTTTTATTATTTTTTTTTAAAGCCTAAAATTTTAGGAATTGAGAGAGAAATAAGTGCAAAACTCAATTTGAATACAAAGGCCAAATGTTCCCTCTTGCTTGTAGAAGTAGGAGAGGAGGGCAGCAGAGGAGACAGCCAAACATCCAGGCCACTGAAAGCACTGATGCATGCTTGTGTACTACCGTATTTGGATAAACAAGACTCCTGTTCTTTCACCTAAAAGCCAAAAAGCAGATGGATAATTGCTTTATGCAGAGTCAAGCACCTTGGCATCCATCTGCAGATATAAAAGATGACTTAAAAGAACATTTGTGGTACATCTGATTCTAGCTTACTGGACATATTGTTGAGAGAAATGCTCAGAAAAATGCTTCCAAATAGCCAAATGGTCAGGGAAAGGATGAAAACAAACCCAAATATAGTACAGAGGCCCTGGAGAAAGGAGCCTGGGGAAGAGGAACCCTGTCTGAGGTTGGAGACCCCTGAGCCTGACATGAGCATTGTTGTGAGAGCAGCAGGAAAGGCTGTAGTAAGTGTTTCCAGTGTGGTAAGTGATGCCAGGAAAAGGGTGTCCCAACCTAATACTTCTTGGGGGAAAGCATCTCTTTGGGACATCTTTAGGAACTATGGAAATGGCTATCATCTCTGGGGTGGCTTCAGAAGCCCCAGAGATCACCAGTGCTGCAGGAGCAGGCTCTCAGCACTACACTGCCATGTCTACCTGGACCATCCACTCAGTAACCAGGGAAAGCCAGCAGCAATGAACTGCTGGTGATGGGAGAAGCAGACAGAACGTCACCAACTGCAGGTGAGACTGAAGGAGGGACCTGTGGCCAAAGGTCCCATCCAAAGATGGGAAACCCTTGGAGGCAGAGACAGCCTGGCTCAGTGCACACACCAGTTATGCAGAGGAGTGGAAGCTCCTGTTGCCTGGCAGGGTACCAAGTCAGCCTTTCACTGGCAGATTTTGAAACATCACTCATCTGTCAGCACTGGCACATCCCTGACATGGCCACTAAGGAAAACTTCCAAGAGCTGGGAATCCTTGTGGATCCACTTAACCATTTAATGATGAATGAGACAGATCCTCTGCAATATGTTTTTGGCCCTTCTCCATGGATCTGACAGACTGGTGGGCACCAGCCCCTTGCCAGGGGTTAAAGGGACCAGACATTAGTGGATCTAACAGCAAAGCCTCCCAGCTTGCAGTGTTCTTGCTGAAGAAGGCAGTGACATCAATGAAAGCATCCAGGACCATGTTGCTGAGCCCTGGCAATGACTGCACAGACTCTGGAAGGAGAAATACTGAGTTGAACTGCAGGGTTGCTGATGCCAGTGTGGACGGGGGTCATCTGACATCTCCTGACTTCCCAGGCTGGACCCTGATATCCAAGTCAGGAGAGAAATGCCTGGACTAAAGAGGGTAAAGGGAGTTCAGTGATTGAAAGCTGTGGCCTCCTGCCCTATATTTGCTGGATGGGGGGCACAGAGGAATGTGAACTGGTTTTCCTTAATCCATTCAGAAATCCGGGCTTCTCACTCCTGCAGAAAAGAGCTATTTGGCCTAATGATACCTTCCAGCTCTGCAGTGCCACTCAGCCAAGATGCTGAAGCACTTTAGATGTCTTAATTCATTCTCTCAGCAAATAGCCGAGCCTCTGCACAGCAAAGTGCTTGTGGTAACAGTACAACACAATGGGGAAAATACAGTATAGAAAAATATGATGGGTTTATGTCTTTTATGTCTTACACTGCAAACACATAAAACCAATTAGGGTTTGGAGAATATTTTTTAAAAGCAAAGAGAATGATTGGCAAGGCAGAGAAAATAAATATTATACCCCTGAGAGGGTTAGGGACATATTATTTTTCCAATTTTACAGAAGAGAAATGCCAGATCAAAATTACTTTCCTAAGATCACACAGGGTGATCCTGCCACCCTTTCTATTAGGTGGTTCTTACTCAAGGGTTTGTCTGTCTTCATGCCCACAGACCTCCGGGCTTTAAAGCCCTCTATCCAGTGGTCTAAATTTACGGTGTATTAGCTACTCTATATTTATTTCCCACATAAATATCTTTTCAAAGTAAGCTACTTCACCCAAAGGCACTTTCAGAAGTGTAAGGCCAATGGCTACGCTGCTAGAAGAATTAACACTGTCCCACATAATTAGTGGTAATTAGTACTGGTCAGGACAGGAGTTAATGCACACCAGTGGACATAAATTCTGCCTTTGTGTCCCCGTGCTGACATAAAACCAAGCCTGGGAATAAGATCCCACTGGGTGCAAAAGTGAAGGGACCAGATTGGTTATCTGATGCCTTGTGATGTCTGAGCTCAAATTCTTTCTATTCCAGACCTTTCTTCCCATCATGAAAACCTGCTCCCCCTTTTTGGCAAGATAACAGTTCTGCCAGTAATCCCAGAGGTATTTGGTAACCCATCGTTTCTGTCGGTCTTGTGAGGAGGGGGGAAACTTGGACGTCAAAACCAGAGGCTGAAGCAACACAACCAAATACTTTCAGGGAGTGTTTCATAGCTTCCCACTATGGGGTTAACCCTTTGTGGCAGCAAAACTCTATTACAGGCTCAACAGTAAAGAGGAAAAACGAACAAAAAAAGAAATTATTGAAACAAATTCAAGTTATCCCACTTCTGCGGGTGAGAAGCTGGTGGGATGATGGGTGGCTTTATGTAAGGAGGAAGGTGCATGCTGAGGCACAGCTGGTGCATGTGTGTGAGGGCCAGGACACATCTGGCATATGCATGGATTCAGGACGCCGGAGCAAAAAGTGTTTGGGAAATGGGTGGGAAGTGAAGAACTGAGCACATAGACAAGGTACTTCCCTAAGGCTTCAAGCGTATTTTATTTCGAGCTGTGTTCTCTACTACCAGCCTGAGTCGGAACTGTCCTCCTTGTGGTAGGTCATGAAGTTTTAAAGAAGAGACAGATTATACAAAGTTGTGTGGCTGCAAACACCCTCCTCCTTCCTTCCTTTGAAGAGGATTTGCCAAAATGTAGCCCTCAATAGTTATAAATCCTTGAAAGGGGAAAACTCAGTAAAGTAGATGGTAATCTTTTGGGCTGAAACCCTTATTTTTACTCCTAGGTGATTGCTGTGCTTACTGAGTTCAGGAAAACAACTTAGCAAACACAAGCAGAGTCTCACAATATCACCACAAAGACAAGTGAACTTTTCTAACACAGAGACTGCCCACTTCAGGTCATTGGAACAGCAACTGAAATCCAGGTTTTACTGGGATTCGAAGGACGTGCAGGCTGAATCACCGTAAGTGCTGGGATTGAGGCTGATTTCCAGCATCACTGAGATCCATCTGCTTCTACCATCTTTACCTAGACCTGCTGGAGCTGAATACCATTTGTAATCAGAGCCCAGCTGGTCTTTAGAAATGGCCTTTTCCAACCAGGAAAGTTATTTGAAGTGTAATTTTAAATTAACTTTTTAGAATAGGGAGGTAGAACCCTGTATGGACACTTACTTTGATTTAAACCAATCTTACCTTGATTTTGCTTAATTGATGATGAGGGATTCATTTAAGCTAAACAAACAGAAAGTGCTCGTAAATTGAAATGAAATGTTTTTTCTTCTGGGCTTTGCCTCAGCTAGTTTAAGGACTGAACTGAAGTTAAAGCTGGGATATTTTTATGTCGGGTAGTTTTGGCTAGAAACCTATGGGCCTGTTTGTGCCGACTCGTTGGGCGCTTGTAAATGGATTTCATTTTGATCAAAGCAAGTGGAGGCGATATGACTCTCAGCCTGCTGGAGAGGGACCCCCAAGGTGACGTCAGCCGAGGGAAGAGTCACCGAGTGCAGCCAATGTGTCACAGAAGAACTTCAAAGCGGGATCTGTAGGCAACCTTGGCGAGGAGCAGGGAACAGATCCAAGGGAAAACATGAGGCGTGCAGGCTTGGCTTCCTAAACAAAATCTATATTAAGAGACAGGCAGGTAAGAAGAGCTTTAGAAAAAGCACTGGAAAGTAGAAAGAGGGAATGGAATAAACTACGCACCCAGAGCAACAAGTGGTCCCACAGTGGAGTTTTCCTAGGAGGTCTCTTACTGTGGGGTTTAATACACTCATGAGGTAAAGTTCCTCTAGGGGTTAGTGGCTGTTTGTGATGGTCTCATCGTGTGTTTGGAGGAACACACAAACCCAGCAGGCAGTGAAGAAGCAATCAAAGGGGGTGAAGACCCAAGAGCCACACTCTGTGGAGACAAAGCATAGCAGAAGTACAGCATAGGAAAACTAAGCAAGGAATCTGTTTCAAGCCACATTTTATATCTTTGGTGCCCACACTGTCATTTTTGAGAATAGTAGACGGCACACGGTTTTGGGAGGAGCCACCTGGGTCAAGAAGGCAAGAGATCCTTTTAGGTGGTCCCTTATGGAAGAACCTGACGGCCAGAAGAAGAGATGAGGCAGGCAGTTACCCAACCAGACCAACAAAGGTGCTGTAGGGACATCTAGAAAGGCGGGTGCTGGTGGATCTCAGCCTACATGAAGCTAAGTGATATCTCAGTAGGAAAGTATTCAGGATATCTGTAGCTTTTCTGGAAAACTGTGAAGAGAACTGCAAACACATGCAAGTGTCATAGAGGCTTCTAGTCTAGAAAGTGTTTGTCATCCTAGTAGGGAAGGAGGAAGGGAGGAGGAGATGGCATTCCCAACTATGGAAACCCAGGGCAGAAAGCCACCAGCCACTCAAGTTCAGCAAGGCAAAGTTTTTTAAATGTAGGGAAGTCAGACAGTGGAGCTTACCCCGAACTTACAGACCCAACATGTGCTTCTAATAGAGAAACGAAAGCAGAAGCTAGAGTTACTGCAAGACTGAATGTACTAATGAATCAAATTGTCTCTACACAACTTCAAAGGCTTTGGGAAGAAGCAAGAATAACTAGAAATGTAACACTAATGGCAAGGACAATGTGGCTGGCACTGGTGAAACCCGGTGAGGGTCTTTTCATCAGCAGAGAGCCATAGTGTATATGGAAAAGGCTGGGGGGAAAAATTAATCTGGTGGTGCTGTACAGCAAAGGAGAAGGAGCAGCAGCAGCCTCAAGAGTAAAAGCAAAGCAGAATGGGCCTGGTAGAAAAATGAGGTGAGCAGCAGAGTAATAAAATTTGAAACGAGGACTAAAGTAAGAAGCATTTCAAATACTAGCAAGGGCAGGAAAATAACAGAAAGGGTTACAAATGATCAGCAATGCAAATGACTATAATAAACTATAATAAACTTCAACTTGGAAACATAAAAGAGATATATGACTTTGGATGATAAGGGAAAAATAATTTAAAACAAGATATTTGGGGAGGAGAGATCTGGGCAAGGTCCAGAGTTGCTATTTATGAGTTAATGAAGAGAGGAGGAGGGAACAGCTTGTCTTCAAGCAGAGGCCCAAGAGGCAAAGTATCTCACTTCTGTTCTTTGTGCCACCACACAGTTTCTTGGTTGATTCCCTTGGAAACCTTCTGTGCTTCAAGTGCTGTGGTCATGGAATGAGGATTTCCTGTCTCACATACATTGTAAGATATTCAGCTGGTATGGTGGCACCCCCAATGCTTTAAGCCCTCACACAGCATTTGGGTGAGCAATCCCATTTCAGGGCATGTACTTGAGGAAGATCACATTAAAAGGGATGGCAGAAATGGAGAGGGGGACCAAAGTGATAGGCAGGATAGAGCATCTCCATGGGTCACCTTTATCTGACAAGGTAAATGCATTTTGGATAACTTAACTCCATTCTGCTCCTGTGCATCCAGAGAGGCGTAAAAGTGGTGTTTTGAGACAAGATGAGGGGTGAGACACAGAATTCAGTGTCCCCAGAATACACTGGGAAGTGCTTGAGTAGGTAGAGCCTGCTGACATGCATTTGTTGGCTCCACAACGCAGAAGTTCAAAGCTACTTTGGTCATGTCTACGTACACTATGATGCATATCCAGCTTCAGAAGGGTACAGCCCTTTTCAAAAGATGACTTAGGCCTTTAATCCTGCTGACTTTCAACGAGTCTTGGGCTGGTAGGGAACTCCTGAAGCATGGCTTGCTGCCCACGTTTGCTAAAGGTGGTTTGTGTCTCTGGCAGGAATTAGGTGCCAAATTTTGTGTGGACTGTGGTCACTGCAGTGTTGAGAGAAGAAGCAAAATATCTTTGGAAATTTGAACCGAAAGGTTGTGTGGTGGGATAGTCCTCCTCAAAGCGTTCTGAGAGCCTTCTTAGCTAAAGTGCAGAGTATTTGATTGATCTAAAGCCTGCTAAGTGCAAGGAAGTAATGTTGCTGTTGAGGAGAGCTGAGACATTTCTCTGGTACCACATAAAAAATACTCCCTTTCCAGAGTTTGGGTGTCTGTCTGATTTCTTGTCTTGTTCCCACGACTAAGTTGAGGGTAAGATCAGGAGAGCATTTTCTTTCAAGTGCAGTTACAGCTTCCCAAGCAAAGCTAACATCCTCGAGGTAAAAAAAGCTCTCAGTGGGGTAAGCTGGACACCAACACTCTTGATGCATCTTGGTGGATTCTTCTGACTGAGGTTTTCCTTTGACAACTGCAGATCACTGCAAATCTTTCAAGGAACCCTTTAAACAAGCCACTGAAAATGACCATTAGCGTCTTGTCATCTTGCAGTATGCTCCAAACCCCCAGGCTGGTGGCCCTTCATCACACACCCGTGATATCGGCATGGAGAAGCCGGGGGCTGAGCCAGGATGCGGGGCTGCAGAGGAGGCGATGCTGCTGCTGCCACATGGGAGGCCCAGGGCTCGGGAGGCAGCTCCTGGGGCTGGGGGCCCTCCGAGGGGACGCTCGGCTCTGCTTGGAGGAAAGTGCAGCTTTCACCGCCTCCCTCCCCGATCCCCCTCCTTCTCTCCTTTGCCTTTATTCCCCTCCCTGTCTGTTTCTCACAGCTGCTGCCTTGGGGAGCCGGCCTTGGTGCGGGAGGAGGCTGCCTTCCCCTGCAAGGCTCAAGGGCGAGGGCAGCCACCTCTGCTCCAACCCACAAGTGGGGAGGATGGAGAGGGGACAGCAAAGGGGAGAGTCAGCACAGGCAGAGGATGAGCACGGCTGGCCATGGAGGCAAAGCCCGGCTCTGTGGTTTGAGGCTGC
>NW_009933126.1:0-667 GCF_000696875.1 Nestor notabilis | reverse complement strand
GACACGGCATAGGAGCGCCTCTCGTCCAAGGGAGGTTTTCAAAATGCTCAACAAGGAACAAGGAGGGTTTTTTCCTAAGTTGTCCTTAGAGCAGTCCTTCATGTGCACACGTACAGCCGTTTTTCTCACAGCCATCATAGCTGGCCAAAAATTATCCAAGGGAGCTCAGAGGTAGAGATACGTACATCCATGTACCCACCTGTGAGACCCCGAAGTGAATGACAGCCACTGATCCTGGCTGTCACACGCACTACTGCAGGTCCCCTCCACTTGCCTGCACTCACACGCAGCAAGACGGATCCAAACCGCTTAGAGATGAGCCACTTGTGCCCTAATAAAGGCTTCAAAGTGAAAGAGCAACAGCAACTTGAAGCTCTTTTGCAGCCCTTTTTGTTTTGGTTTGGTTGTTTTTCTCTTCCTTGCCCAGAGAATTGTTTGCGGGTGGAAGAGGGGGATGTTTAAATAGCTCCGCAGATCCATTTAGTAAAGTCAATATGCAATTATGCAAAAGCCTGTGATAACGTACCCACGGATGCAGATAGCAGCGGGTTGTGCTGTCCTGGAGGGAGCTGGTGACACTTGGAATGGGAACCCTCACACGCTCCCCTGCCTCCCTGGCCCCTCTCATGCCCAGGCACATTCCGGTGCCCGGGCTGGGCTCGGAGCG